>NC_086382.1:72955708-73266301 GCF_036588685.1 Mytilus trossulus | reverse complement strand
CAACAACCTTACCAAGATACTAAACCTGCTGGGTTAATTTAAGGTTTTAGTTACTCCATCTAGGTGTAATTTACACTAGAATTCCATATTCAGTCCATTGACACCAAAAGAGCTTTAACTTTTGTAATTTAATGAAATTTTAGTATAAGTTTTATATTTTAACACTGTCATTATCAGTTCAAATAGTACACAGTTGGGTGGGGCTCTTGGGTTCATATGGTTATGTCTGTGAAAAATACCAGATACAACTTCATTTGTTCTTTACTTAAAATAGGTATTATATTATTCTATGACAAAGTACCAGGGGAAATATATGATAAAATATATTGATATGTTGTTACTTATCTTCTATTTAAAATGTAATTTTAGAATGACCTAAGTATTTTAATGTCAGGGTGGTTGTTATCTAACCACCTGCTGGTTATATTTCTTAATGAATATAAATGTATGTAAGGATAAACTTATAGTGATTAAAATGTTTGTTTGAATTGAACAAAAATGATATATATCATATAAAAATCCCTCTGAAAGATTAGCTATAGAAGGAATGTCTCAGGGTTAAAAAAAAATAACTTTGAGGTAGAAAATACATATATATACTATGGATAATTTACTAGATTAAAGAATTTTAAGATATGGCAAGGATTTTGTTGTCTTTTTGAAACAATCTCCATTTCCATTATACATTTTAAAAGTTGGAAAAAGTTCTGAAATTGTAGTTATTCATTAGCTGCATCTGTTGCACTGGCATATGACATATACCAGAAGTGCAGTGCACTTGTCATATCATATTTGTAAGGGAAGCTGATATTTAGACATCAGGTGTTATGGATAAAAAAACACAAATGGAATGTCATTATGACAGTCATGCAAATTTTCCCCTAACCTTATAAAAACAGAATCGTAGATTTTTATTTTAACTTACAGTTTAATGGACAGTCATACTCATGTTACAATGATGAATAAGAAAAACGATACACCAAAGTTGACATAAAAAGAAATTGAAAATTTTATAAATTGAGCTCAATTACCCATAAACCACATTTTATAATCAAAGACTTTATTATTTATGGCAATTTTATAAAACCAAAGTTTAAATGAGGAATGTGAAAAAAAGTAATTTTTGATATAAGAGAATGTGGAGGTATTCAAAGGTTATGATAGTTTTATAGATAAAAAAAGTTTCATCTGGAAAACTGTATTAGGAATTAAACGTCAACCATACATTTTGCAAATGAATACCTAAAAAATGTTTGATTTTTTTTTGGTTAGATTAGAAAAAAATAAGTAAATATCTTGAAATAAAAGTCTTATGAAATGAAATAGATAGGAACAATATAATTACTAAAAATGGTTGACATGTATCCCTGAACTAGCCTAGTTTTTTTTTAATCATTTGATGGTTAGTATATATAAACCTCTTTGTTTATAATAAATAAGATACTGAGTGTTTAAGGGGACATCAGCTTAATTAACTTGTGCATAAATATCCAATATATCAATGTGAATTTCAAACATTGAATAGAAGGTTGATGGAGTTTATAATAAATCTATTTTAAATCTTCCTGTTTTATTAAAGTGAAAATACTTGTTAGCAATACTGTTAAGATCTATTGATAAGTTATTCATGAGTAGATCATCACACAATATACCCTCAAAACTTCTCATTTCTCAGATCACATACTTCAAAAGAATGCAGTGACTGAGGTCGAATACCTGGATTGTAACAGTGCATACAGATAGAATAATCTTGTTAAGTGTCAAAAGTTTGTCAAATAGGATTTAAGTATTACAAAGAAAGCAGGGAGTCTTAAAAACTTAAACTCAGAATGGATAGAAAAAGGAGAAATTTATATTTCGTACATCAGCGGTACATTTCTCCTGGACTGTAAAATCTATATGTTAATGTGTTGGTCACCCACAATATGTCATGAGTCATATGAATAGATGATTTATATAACCTTATTCACACCAATGGACCCTCCAAGTTGTAGTATATATATGTTAGACACAAAATTTAGTCTTCTATAGATATAGGAAGATGTGGTGTGAGTGCCAATGAGACAACTCTCCATCCAAATAACAATTAAAAAATTAAACCATTATAGGTTAAAGTACGGCCTTCAACACGGAGCCTTGGCTCACACCGAACAACAAGCTATAAAGGGCCCCAAAATTACTAGTGTAAAACCATTCAAAAGGGAAAACCAACGGTCTAATCTATATAAACAAAACGAGAAACGAGAAACACGAATATATTACATAAACAAACGACAACTACTGTACATCAGATTCCTGACTTAGGACAGGTGCAAACATTTGCAGCGGGATTAAACGTTTTAATGGGCCCAAACCTTCTCCCTTTTTCTGAAACAATAGCATAACATCACAACATATAAAAACATACGATAAAATATCAATTGGCAGACTTAACTCAATCAAAAAACGTATGATTACACAATGAATGAATAAATTTGATCTGCGATATCTGAATACAAATGCACAGTTAATTAAATATTAGAGACAAACATTCATGACCAAAAGGCTAACAAAAAAATTCAAACACACTGAGAAATATTTAACCAATCAATGTTCACTTTAGAAAAAAACGGTTTTTTTATAATCTTGAAATTTATACAAATGTTGTAAGAATAAGTGAAAAATTGAAGATATTACAAATAATCAAAGCTGGTATACAGCCAAGATCCATATAAATAAAAAATGACAAAAAAGCATTATAAACAGTATCAACAGGTCGAATTAACAAGAAAATACGATTTGAGAGTACTCGCAGTTACTGACAGCTAGTTAAAAGCCAAAACCAATTAATAGTAAAAAATCATGCATCAGAGACTAAAATCGACTAAAACACATCACAGAGATTTAGTATTTTAACGTCATTAATAGTCAAAGAAGACATGACTTGTGCAATGCCAAAAATAAATGTATCGACAGGTAGTAGTATAGTAAAGAGCGACTTCTATAGAAATAAAAGTTAACGTGGCTGTGTCCTAGATTGTTATAGTTTTTTTGTGAGAATTAAATGAAATTCTACAAACTAGAAAAATATTGTACAATCTAAAAGCAGTCTGAAGTTCTGAATGATAACCTGTAGTGCATAAGTTACATAATTTAAAAAAAAGTTTTGGACTACTATTTATCTTTACTGAACCTAGAATTCATTAGCCTACTTTTATATAAAATGGTTATTTAAGACTTTTTGAATACTCCATAACCCAGTAATGAATAAAAGTAGGTGAGGGTAATATATATATATGTTAACAAGAAAATAGGTCACTACACAACCAAAAAAAACCCCCAAAAAACACCAAGAACTCATCTTATATTAAGTCTTAAAAGATGACAACTTTAAGCATTAATTCATTGCTATGTACTATAATTATTGCACTTTTAATATCATCAACTGTCAAATGTAGGGGCATGGTGGGATAATGGCCTTAAAAGTTAAAACATATATGCAAAATTAGTTTTTAAATTGAAATTGTTGCTCAATTTTTGTTTTGATTCTAAACTTGCTGCAAGATATTTCACAGGGAATCCTACTTTTTGAGTATGAAATGAAAACTATCAATTTGTTTCATGACTTGACTCTATTTATAAGTGCAGTGCATATCAATTAAATAAGAAAAAATGTCCCAATGGTTTGAACTAGTAAACAAAATAAATAAAAAACAAAACATTTAAAACAGCATGTCAAATTTCGATTAAATGCTGATTATAGAATTACTGATGTGGACTATTAGCTATTAAAAGTACAAGATTGTTATCGTTAAAATCTGATAAATGATTCAAGTCATTTTAAAAATACATTATAAATGATATCTGATTGAATGTTCATACTGGAAGATTGTTTGATTGAAATCAAGAATCAGAACCTGAACTATCTTAAATTTACTATTCTGACATATATTGATTGTTATGTGAGGTTTTGATAAATTTTATTTTCAGAGGAGTAGAGTTACTTCCCCTTCTTGAACATGTTTTTAAAAAAAATATATTTAAAGTGTGAATCAATCCTTACTGCCAAGGAAAAAACCTTGATTATTTTATGAATGTTTTTGCAAATTATCGGCAAGATGAAACATAAACTTTTAATTTTGAATATTAGGGGTCAAAGGTTAAGCTGAGATCAGAGGTCAAGGACAAAATCAGGTTGATATGATATAGACTAAATATATTAGTTAATCTTCATCAGACAGTGTAATTAGTCATCCTCAATAGAAATTAAGCTCTTTATTGTTTAAGGTTAGAGGTCAATATAATCATAATACAGACTGAATAGTTTATCAAACTTAACAAATAATTACATTGAGTCATTGATGATGATCCTGAGACAAACGATTTTTTGTTAGATCAAAGATCAAACTGAAGTTTGGGGTTCAGCTCATTTCCTTTTAATAAACATATAAGCTTTACAATATCCCTGGTGTTAACTTTGGTATAATAATTCCCTGGAGAAGAGCAACATACTTATACTGATTTTAAGATTCAGGAGGCTCTATTCACAAAATATCATACAACAAAAATTGATCATAAGTTATACTTAAATGTGCATAATTCAAGAGTGTTTTTTCTGATAAGATTTTGGGGAGATTGAATACAAAGCCAAATGAAAAAGATTATTTCCAGACAAAAACCTCAACTGAATATAAGGGTTCAATTTGTAAACTGAGTATAATAAGCCCAGGGGAAGGGGGGTTGTGGTTACTTCCTTTATTTTTAGTGGTATGAGTGCCGCAAAACAGGGTCCATTTTTCAAGCCCTGATGGTTAGAATAGGATCGCCTTTCCATGTCCTGTTGGCTAGAACAGGGTCCCTTTTTCATGTCCTGTTGGTTAGAACAGGGACCCTTTTTCATGTCCTGCTGGTTAGAACAGGGTCGCTTTTTCATGCCTTGCTGGTTAGAACAGGGTCTTTAAACAAAGTAGTATTTGTCTAGAACAGGATCGCTTATTTAACTGTTTAAGATAAGTCTGGAACCCTGGTCTAGAACTGCATTTATTTTGTACAGTCTAGAACAAGGTATACATTTTCTGAGTGTGTATAGAACAGGGTATGTTTTTCAATGTTTTCTTTTTAGAATAGTGTATGTTTTTCAATGTTTTCTAGTTAGAACAGGGTAATGATTTGGCATGTTCTGTCAGCACAGTTATACCCTAAAGGATAATCAGTAACCCTGAGGGATGATAAGACTCTTATTGCATTTAGGGTTTAACTTTGAATAATAATATTCTGATGATTGATTATACGGGTAATTAAATTTGGCCAACAATCAAAGTGATAACTGATTGTAAAATTTCATAATCCATTGTAGGCAGTTATAAATAAGTACTTTGAAAGGTTTAAAGATATGAATTAATGTCCTGAAGGCTTGAAACGCACTCTAATTGATACTGTATGCATGTAGAATGGGGTTTACAGATATGCTCTAAAGATGTTTTGTTGCATAATTAGGGAACCTTAAAGTATCAGTTTTCATTTGTAAAGTTTTAGCATGTATGTAGAATCCTCTTGGCTCTTTAAAAAATCAACTGATTACATAATTAGGTGTAAAGCGATTTGGCATAACCAATTGATAACCAATTACCATTTGCAATGTTTTACTGATTTAACTTTGAAGTAAGAGCTATTGTAATTTGCCACATTAGAAAAAAGTGATAAACGATAAGGGGGTTCATGATTTGCCAATTTTGGTGACCTTGTTGAAATGTAAATACATGTATGAGATAACAGCTAAGTGGGATGTGGTAGAAACTTCTTGTAAATAACACAAAGTTTTCATCATTCAAGATAAAACTGTTTGATTTGTTTCATCATACAAAATGTTTGGTACATGTATGGCTATAGTTTCTGATGGTGTTCATATTTTATGAATGATCATTCCACGAGATCTTTTAAAATAGTCATTATTCTTGAATAGCTTTAATTAGTAAAAGATCATATAAAAATATATTTACATTTTAAAATCCAACATATGACTGAATTCATTTCGCTAGACTGAAAGGTGAAATATGAATAATAAATAAACATTTAAAAGACCAGTATTGACTCAAATAATGTTGGTCAACTTGTGGTCATCTTTATAGGTCAAGGGTCGTTCACCTTCTTTACAGTGACAGTGATCTACCAGTTTATTAAGAGATCATGAGAAATAGCACAGGTTGTCAGAAAATTTTGGGACAAAATCTTCATGACTTCATGAAATTTATATAAATATTTTAACCACATATAAGTTATATTCCGACCTCCTGAAACCCCTTGAAACTGCCACTGGTTTCTTCATCATTCATGACAATAAAATAAAGGCAACTCTTGATAAGTTACTGTTTTGTAAATGTATGAAAATAATTATATAAATATAAAAATTATTGTACATTAAAGATTTGAAAACTTTTTTCTTTTCAGACTACAATGTATTGTCCAATGTGAGAAGATACAATTCAACTGGAATATTAAAACTACGGTCGAAAGGCTACAAATTCAACAGTGATTGGACACCTTCAAAATTAAAATTAAGAAATGCAAGACGTTTCATCAAAACATATAGAAACCAGTTAACATATTATTTCTCTGGGAATATTTCTCTTGTGAATATCGATGTACCTATTTTAAGTGTTTTTCATCGTAAGAAACAATTACCATTCTTAGAAGTGATTGTAAATATTAACAAAGACAAATTAGTTTTTAGATATCAAGGAAAAGTGTCATTCCAAAGAATAGAAACTCCACTCCATTCGGGAGGAAAAAGTGCTTTAAATTTATTAATTTATTATAATAGTACACATGTGACTTTTAATTGTAATTGTGTTCTTAGTACCATAAAACTTCGACAAACTGTGGCAAGATTTTCCCACAATGCAATCATCTTTCTTCAGAATCGTAAAAGCTCACAGAAATTTCAGGTTGGTAATTTAATATAACAATTGTTGTAGTACATAGAAGTCTCGTTACACTGTCTGGTGAGAAAGTGCAATACAGGAACCTACTTCTCACATTTCTATTGCTTGAAAGGGGACAAAATTATTGTTCTCACGCTGTTGTTGATAATAGTCGGTTGGAGTTTACTTTGTATTATATAATTTATGTATTCATTGTAATAAGTAATATCTTTGTAATTTATTTTAAAGTGTTGTTGTTAAATGCTTTCACAAGTAATATTTTTGTGGAATCTCAGATGCATATTTTAAGTATGAACTGTGTTTATGTTGTATTCACAAGGTATCTTAGCCATTTGCTTTAACACTGCCTCTAGCTTCTTTCAAACAATTACCAAGATTGCTTTTTTTTTGTAATTTGAAAACAAAAATGTAAAAGAAAAGAAAATGTTATGTTATGCAATTGTAAACATTTTTGTATGTTTATTATGTACATAATTTTATATGCTCTGAAATAGAACATTGGAATTACAATACATGTATATGTTAATGCAAAGTAATAGGAAGGTAAGATATTTGGCAGATAGTGAAAGGTGGCACCCTCTTCACATGGATGTTTTAGTTTAATGCATCTGTAACAAAACAGGCGGTGTGGTTGCTAAAATCATAATGAAGAAATCTACACTATGAAGGCTTTTAGATTTGCCTCTATTAAAATTTCGGACACCATATCACCACATTGATTTATTGCAGCATGATGTCAATATATGAAGATGATTCATAGTGAGACCTTAAAGTAGACTATTTTCATATTTAATACTAATTAATGACTCCATGAGTTGATATTTATTTTTGATATACAGTTTGCTTAGGATATTTAAGACATGTACCTTTCAGCATTAATTGCCATAACTATGGGTACATTTAAATTGAATAGACTATTTTCATATTACCCACTTTTGACTCCAGAGTATATAAGTTTTTTGGTAGATTACTTACTCAGTAAGACTCAGAGCAACTAAAAGAAGTAAAAACAAGCTTCAAATCAGTGCCATTTGGGGAAATATTTCATGTTTCCAATGATTTTGCTGTGTATAGAAAACATGAAAAAGCTAATCTTTTATTAAAAATTGCCCGAATTGTAAGCTTGATTTTACTTCTTCTAGTTGCTCTCACTTTACCAAGTACCTTAAGCATTCTACCACAGGGGAAAAAAAATATTTACTCCAGTCAAAAGTTGGTGACTTGAAAAAAGTCTATTCAACATTGAGAGAACTCACAGTTTTTGCAATTAATCTTGATAGTTTAGATATCTTAAGCACACTGTATAAAGTAAATATTGGATGATCTTTGACTCACCTGTAATATTTCAAACTCATATGGGAGGCCTGAGATGTCAAACTGTTAGAGAAAATGATACTGAAAAAAGAAAATATAGCACCTTGTTATGATTGAAAAAAATGTTAGAGTCTTGAAAAACAAGATTTGTATAACACAAATAATCATGTCTCTTTTAGATATGACAAGATATAGAAGATGAATAGAAACCACAGACGTCAGAGAAAATAAATATTATTTTGATCAAAAGGGAATCGAAACAAAACCGATAGATTATAAACTCCTTAATTATCGGACATCTGAGTGAAAAAAAAACCAACAGAATATTTATATATTTATAAAACAACTAAACATACTGTACTTTGATAATGCTATGAATGAAATGTTTTTATTTTTATTTTAGGGAGAAGTGCGACAATCAAAAGTCTATAGTTATAACAGAAAGCAGAAATTTAAATGTCCGGAACAAAGTACGTAAATTCAATAAAATTTAGACAGCAGTGGCAGATCCAGGGGAAGGGTTCGGGTTGGAACCCCCCCTATTTTTTGACGAATGGGGACATATAGTTGAACCCCCCCCCCCTTTGTCCTGGGTTGGTAAACCCTCCTTTTTAAAATGGAAGGATCCAACCCTGAACAGTCAGTACTAACTCAATTAAAAATTGACCTCATACAGTCAGGCTGCCAATAAAGACTAAAAAGAAATTGATGGATGTTTCATGTGCAGTAGCAAATATTACATACATATTCAGGACACAAATCCCATTTCACCTGGACATATTACTCTGAATCCAATCTTTTTTTATCTTGCTTCAAAATTTTGTTTCTGTAACAACTAAGAAATTATCCATTAACAATTTATTTTAACAAATTTCTATAATTTAGGGAGGGGGTCGTATAGCAATTAATCTTTATTCCATGAAAAAGCTTCAATGAAATGAAATTATTTAAAGAATGGAAAAGGAACATGCCGTTATGAAATCAGACATATAGTTGGAAGTTATTAACCAGAAATCCAGAAAAAACTCTGTTGTACGCCAGAAACAGAAATATCAGTAAAAAGGTTAAAATTATAAATTTGCTATCAAATTTGTATTTCTGGTTTATGTCATATTTTGTCAAAAATTAGAAAAATGTTATATCTATGTTAAGAAAAGTTATATGATGGTCATATTTCCTCAATGCTTTTCAAACTATTCTAAATGACAGAAATTTGGGAATGAATGCAATGATTTGATAGAATCTGGTATTTTTCATGATTCACAAAGGTTGGGTTCTAGATTTGCTTCTATGCGTCTGTTTTCTTTCTGTCTGCTATAGATTTTATATTATTGCACAGAAGGAAATCAGAAAGGTTCTATGAAAATTAAAAGTCACTGTTTAGATTTTGATAACTTTATTTGAATGCAGCATTTCTTGAAAGTTTACAAATTAAATTTCAATTCTAATTATTGCAACAGCTTTTTGTCTTCATGCTATTGTGAGATTGCCATATTTGTGACTTCATTACGAATTGGTCATAGTACAAAATTTGGATTATTCTTCTGCTGTGATGAATTATGTTTATACATCTAAGGTTTTTATAATTTCTCTATTTAGAACAAGTTCATATAATCACAATGGTTGATAAGTGAAGTTTAAAACATTATTTTATACTATTAGATGTATTTTGCATTTTCCATGTTTTATGATTGACTTAATTTAATATAAAAGAAATTGGATTGAAAAAGTGTGTCGTATGAATCTAATTTCACTCTTTTATTTTCATCATAATATCAAATCTGGTCAGTTGCATTGAAAATTGGAATGAACAATTAGTTATAACAGAATTTAGTGAGAAAAATATCTGTTTTCTACAAATTTATTTACCAAATATGATAATCTTAGGTCAGGCTTCACATATTGGCTGAGAAATTTAATATAAACTGCATTACAAGTACACTACTCTTGAAAATTCCAGTTATGCAATATAAAATTGAGAACTAAGCCTGCTGAATTGTAAACTGCTTGTATAGTATTTTAAATGAACTTCAAACAAATCCAAAGTATTTAAAAAAAAAAATTCCAGCATTTGTAACTCAAATTACATCAAAGGATTCTGATTTTTGACACAGTTATTGTTTCACTTCATTAAAAAGTTATTACAAGGGTCTAGACGAGAGTTAATGTTTGATCCATTTATTGTATTATAAACATAATATTCACTCATCAAAGATTTTTCAATTTTTGAAATTTCCCTTCATCCTCTACTCAATAGTTGATATTAACCGAGGTTTGGAGAAAGACCAACTGAAATCAAAATCCATAATTTAGCAGTGTTTTTCTATTAATTTTCATTTTCTGTAGATAATACAACTGTACTAGATATAAAGTTGGTACTTTTTTGTAGTTTCTGACATGTGCAAACATTTAATTGATTTCAATTTAGGACTTAAACTGAGACAAATACTACTGTGAAGTTATTTTCAAAAATGAAATAAAACTTATTTGAACATTACAAAAAGTTTTTTTTTAAAAGAGGATACAATAAGAAGTTTGGTTTTAATATTTTCTTAAAACTTATGCCTCACCATACATTAAATACAAATCCATCATATTATGCCTGTATTGTCTAAAAATAAAAGAAAGATGCATTACAGAAATGTAACTCTTTTAAACAAAATTGTGAAATTATTAGAGTTGACCTGATTTTCTGATGTTTTTGTATTAGCTAAATGATAGATTGCACAGGAGAAACCACCTAGAAATTTAAACACAGAGTTGACTATAATATAAATATTTACATTGTTCTTGCATGTGCTGTTTTTTCTTCATTCATCAATGCTTATCAAAACTTTACTGCAAAAAGTTAAGAATTGGTGCCAAATTGGCCCTAAAATAGGATAACATTCAAAACTTCTCTAATTAGCAGACTCAATTAAACACTGAAGCTATTTTCTTCAACCAAACATTGCTACTTTGTGTACAATATTATCTTTTCATGGATTATGCCATCCTAAAATGACATATATTTAATAGATAAAATGTCTCAAAACATATCCATTAATCATCATGACTCACAGTGAGGACCATAGACCAAAAGCCCTAGTCGAATCAGATATTCACACTTGAAAGTTATTTTGTGTACAAGATGAATTAAGTGAAATTTCTATACTTTGTTCATTTTAATCTGACATATATACAAAAACTTGAGCAACTTGTAATTTAGAGACAAATCCATATGAATATGAAAGGTTATTTCCCCTTTTTTATGCCCCACCAGGGGGCATCATGTTTTTGATCTATGTGTGAGCTAGTCTGTCTGTTCTTCTGGCTGTCCTTCTGTCTGTATGTTTGTCTTCCCTGCTTCAGGTTAAAGGTTTTTGTCAAGGTAGTTTTTTATGAAGTTTTAAGTCCAATAAACCTGAAACTTAGTACACATGTTCCCTATGATATGATCTTTTTAGTTTTGATGCTAAATTTGAGTTTTTACTCCAATACCACAGTCCACTGAACATAGAAAATGAGTGTGAGTGGTGAATTCGTGTACTATGGACACATTCTTGTTATTATTTTAGCTGCAGTAACCTTATTAAAAAGTATTATCTGGTGTAAAGTCCAATTTCCCTTGATGTCTGTATTGAGTTTGCCATCATACTTTTAAAAAAAAGGGTACTTTAGGAGTTGTGGTGTCAAAATAAATTTATAGTGAAAGTCATAGGAAGAGGGAAAGATGTTAATATGACATGAAAATGAACCTTGCTTTGCACTTTCAAACATTATAGCGCCAATTACCCTTGTAAATGATTTCCTGATGTTAAGATGATAAGTTTTGCACAGTTTATGTTTGTGTTTTATGAGTTGAGCAGATATCATCCATATAATAGATATGTGAACCAGAAATAGATTGATTTGTAAATTGATTATATCATACTGTTTTATGTTCAGCATCAGCTGAAGACTAGATAGAGCAGGGAGATAATGTCAAAACATTAAATTGTGGGTACATCACACCTAAACATTACACATAAGTACAGACAGGGAATCAGTTCAATGGTACATCACACCTAAACATTACACTTAAGAAATTGTATGGACAGGGAATCAGTTCAATGGTACATCACACCTAAACATTACACATAAGTATGGACAGGGGATCAGTTCAATGATACATCACACCTAAACATTACACATAAATATGGACAGGGAAGCAGTTCAATGATACATCACACCTAAACATTACACATTAGTATGGACAGGGAGTCGGTTCAATAAAACATCACACCTGAATATTACACATAAATATGGACAGGGAATCAGTCTAAGGGTACATCACACCTAAACATTACACATTAGTATGGACAGGGAGTCGGTTCAATATTACATCACACCTGAATATTACACATAAATATGGACAGGGAATCAGTCTAAGGGTACATCACACCTAAACATTACACATACATATGGACAGGGAATGAGTTTAAGGGTGGATCACACCTAAACATTACACATAAGAAAACTTAGGGAATCATTCAATGAAATATCACACCTAAACATTACACCTAAGAATGAACAAGGATTCAGTTCTGTGGTACATCACACCTATAAACTTTACACATCAGAATGGACAGGGAATCAGTTCAATGGTACATCACATTGAAACATTACACCAAAGTATGAACAAGGATTCAGTTCTGTGGTACATCACACCTATAAACTTTACACATCAGAATGGACAGGGAATCAGTTCAATGGTACATCACACCGAAACATTACACCAAAGTATGAACAAGGATTCAGTTCTGTGGAACATCACACCTATAAACATTACACATCAGAATGGACAGGGATTAAGTTCAATCACATACGTTTGGATAGGGAATTAGTTCAATGTTACATGATACCCAAACATTACACATTAGTACCGATATGAACAGGGAATCAGTTCAATGGTACATCACACATAAACATAACACATAAGTATGGAAAAAGAATCAGTTCAGATAAAAAGGATTATAAGGAATAAAGTTTTTGACTTTTCCTCTAAAAACACATGCACTCAGAACTTTCTTTTTAAGTTTTCCATTCAAATATTTAAGATCTATACTGGGTATCCCAATCAGAGTGGTGGGATTTGAATCATGAGGAGCAATGAATGAAAAGTTGGTAGAGTGGGTAGAAAAAATCTGAATTTGATTCCCATGGCTCATAATTGCTTGGTCGGAATCAGTTCTAGATTTTACTAACTGACTGTTACAAACTTTTCATTCATTAATTGCTCCTGGGGATTCAGATACCTTTAAGTTTTCAGATCAGGATACCTGGTATGAGGTCTCTTTTTAAATCAAAATGCTGTGTGTTATTAAAATTCATGCACATTAAAGATAATCCTGAAATATAAAGTTTTCTTAGATATGAATTTCATGACTATTTTATAATCTTTTAAAACATGAAGTGATCATAGACATTAACAGGAAAAGATAAGTACAGTGGAATCTTAAAATTTATTTTTGTTAATTTGAAGCGAAAAATAGATGAATTTTAAACACATCTCAAAAATACTGCTTTTCTAACTAGGCTGTTTACAACATCAGATGACCTGACAATTAATTTAGGTCAATAGAATGAAAAAGGCAACAATAGTTTACACATAACACATATTTAAATCACATAGTATGAATAAGATTGATTGATTGATTGTGTTAGGTCATAGTTCATGATATTGGTTGCTTGACTACCAGTGGCAAATAGTTTATGATATTGGCTGCTTGACTACCAGTGGCAAATAGTTTATGATATTGGCTGCTTGACTACCAGTGGCAAATAGTTTATGATATTGGCTGCTTGACTACCAGTGGCAAATAGTTTATGATATTGGCTGCTTGACTACCAGTGGCAAATAGTTTATGATATTGGTTGCTTGACTTCCAGTGGCAAATAGTTCATGATATTGGCTGCTTGACTACCAGTGGCAAATAGTTTATGATATTGGCTGCTTGACTACCAGTGGCAAATAGTTCATGATATTGGTTGCTTGACTACCAGTGGCAAATAGTTTATGATATTGGCTGCTTGACTACCAGTGGCATATAGTTTATGTTATTGGCTGCTTGACTACCAGTGGCAAATAGTTTATGATATTGGCTGCTTGACTACCAGTGGCAAATAGTTCATGATATTGGTTGCTTGACTACCAGCGGCAAATAGTTCATGACATTGGTTGCACAACTTCCAGTGGCAAATAGTTCATTCTATTGGTTGCTTATAACTACCAGTGGCACATAGTTCATGCATGTTCTGGATTAAGGAGTGATAAATTAGGCAAAAAACAAAATCCAACAAACTCCAAAATGAGCAAGACCTGGGCCATTGACAGGCTATCAATAAGCACAAATTCACACACCACTAATCACGTCAAAATCGGTAATGGGACAAGAAGTTAGAAGACAAAACTGGTATCCATTAAGACCTCCGACTGAGTACAAATAACAAGTGCAAAAAACAGAACTATGTAAAGAATTGAAGGAAGTTATTTTGGCATTTGAATTTCCAAGGTACTCCACAGTTATATTTTTTTTATTAAAAGATATATGCTTATTTTGTCAGTTTAACTTGTAATTATCAGAGGTAAAGTAGATTTCAGCAGTTTGGTAAGTGCTTTCTTAAAATAATTGATCAATAAAAAAGCACTTCAGGTGCATGAAGATGAATAAACTCTTGAAATATTTAATAGAATGATTTCAAGGAACCATCAATATTTAAGATGATTATAAGAATGAGAGCACTTTAAACTTATAAAGTGCAGTTCTAAAGACTGAAGGGAATCTTGTTAAATTCTGATAAATTTGTAAAAGAGAATCAATATGCAACATTGTTATAGTGCTTATACTCAAATATAATGAAGAATTTGTACATGATCATTGAATTTCTATTTTAAATCTCTTATTCTTTTGATGTCCAATTGAAATATAATTGAATCTCAACTTATGAGATTATTTTGACTGTTGTTATTTAATTGTTGATGTAAGTATGTCTAGCTATTACTTACATCAAACCAATACTTCAGATGGATTGTATATTCAAACAACATCAATTATACAGCTTTCGTTTATTACACCTTAATTGCATGTAAAACAATTAAAGATCCAAGCATTTCACAAGAACTTAAGAATCCTGACACCAAGTGTAATAAATCTAGAGACTTATATCTAATGTGTCTATACCTTTACATAACCAGAGGTAATATGGTCTTTACAACACAGTTAATAATCTTGTGTATTGCAAGTTTACCTATCTGTGTATTGCATTTGTTGGTTAAGCCAGGTGTTCACTTGACATTGGGGTGCTTTAATTTATTGATTTCTAATATGAGAGGATAATTAACATACTTTATGTTTGAAGTGTTTGTTTGTAAATAATATGACTCATTTCCACTAGCGATTATCAAATTATAATGTAGCAAATAAAAGGTATACATTTACATCTGTTCAATTATTGACTTGTGTCTGATTAATTAGAAGCTTTTCTTTTTTAGACTTGTTCCAAGGATTTGTATAGTTAGACTTTACAAATCCTTGCTTGTTCCAAATAGCAGTATTTATTTTTGTTTCACATCTTAACTTACAGTCCACTTTTTATACGACCCAAAAAGTTTTAAAGGTTGTATATTGGCATCACATCGTCCGTGTTGTCCAAAGATATTTGGTTTCCCGACAGTTGCTTTAGAATAAGAAAATAGAAATCTATGAAATAAAATCACAATGTTTAGAACATCAAAAGGAAGGTTATGATTGATTTTGGGGTTTGTGGTCCTAACAGTTAAGGAATTAAGGGCCAAAATAGGGCCCAAATAAGCATTTTTTGATTTTGCAGACTTTAACTTGGGGAACGGTATATGGATCTCTCTGAATTTATTCCATAATTAAGTTTTCATACCACAAAGGGATTGTTAGGATTGGCTGTGGGGGATTATAGCTCAAACTGTTTAGGAATTAGGGGCAAGAAAAGGGGAAAATCAAGGGTTTTCTGGATAATGGACAATGACTAGTTTGGATTACCTCCCTTACACTGCTGGGGAGTAAAAAAAATTAGGGGAGGCAAAGCAAATATTTGACCTTGACCTCATTTTTAGGGTTCATTGCTCAGTGTTAAGTTTTGTGGTTTGATCTGTTTTTCTTAAACTATAAGCAGTAGGTCAAGTATATTTTTTATATGGAAGGATTGTAAGCTTTACATGCATGCTTGACATGGTCCATCTGACCTTGATTTCATTTTCATTGTTCATTGGTAAATTTTTAGTCTTCTTGGTTAAAAAAGGTATTCACTTCAGAAACTTACAAAACCTTTAAATAGACTGATTAAGAAGGGATATAATTACGATACTGTTGTCAAGTCATTAAAGATTGCATATTTTGGCGTTAATATTGAGTCACTGATAAGGTCTTTGCGTCGGAACAAAAAAAGACATTTATTCTAAAAACAGTTGTTGGCATGACACGGGTTATGTTCTTCTCATATATGTTATGATGGTATGATACTAAACCCCTAACAGGAAGGATTGTGCCTGATGTTCATATGATGAAATCATAATCTTTCAGTCAGTTTAATTGAAGTCTTGAGCTGGCGTGTCAGTTAACTGCTAGTAGTCTGTTGTTATTTATGTATTATTGTCATTTTGTTTATTTTCTTTGGTTACATCTTCTGACATCAGACTCGGACTTCTCTTGAACTGAATTTTAATGTGCGTATTGTTATGCGTTTACCTTTCTACATTGGTAAGAGGTATAGGGGGAGGGTTGAGATCTCACAAACATGTTTAACCCCGCCGCATTTTTGCGCCTGTCCCAAGTCAGGAGCCTCTGGCCTTTGTTAGTCTTGTATTATTTTTATATTAGTTTCTTGTGTACAATTTGGAAATTAGTATGGCGTTCATTATCACTGAACTAGTATATATTTGTTTAGGGGCCAGCTGAAGGACGCCTCCGGGTGCGGGAATTTCTCGCTACATTGAAGACCTGTTGGTGACCTTCTGCTGTTGTTTTTTATTTGGTCGGGTTGTTGTCTTTTTGACACATTCCCCATTTCCATTCTCAATTTTAAGTCTGTTTCTTAGAAACTATAGGTCAACTATATTTAGTGTATTGGTTGATTATTAGGTGTACATGTATTTCTTGTTTGGTTTATATGACCTTGACCTAATTTTCTTGGATCATGTTATAAAGTTTATGTGATTGTTGAATTAAAGCTTTATTTTTAGGACTATTAACATAATATCAATGGTATAGTAAAGAAGGAGAAACATTTCAGCCTGTGCACTCTAGGATACATAGCAGTTTGACAAACACTCATTTGATCATTGAGAAGCTTGATATTTCCTTAACAATAATTGAAACGTTTAGCTGATTTATTAGAGTTATCTCCCTGTAGTATATAGGTACCACCCAAAGTTCCTGTGCTCTCAACATTAACATGATACATGACTGGTTATTTGTCATTACAGACACAGATACTGGAAAGCCAAATGTCAGGGCTGAGGCAGTGTCCAGTACAAGTATACGAGTGTCTTGGTCCAGACCTGTCAACAAGGAATGTCCCATTTTGGCGTACTCTGTCACAGTGAAGGTGTCTGACACTGGAAGTAAGTGTAATTAAGTTAAACCTCTGTATGACAGTCCATTGGCCCATGAACATTTTTTGTCGCATCTTTCTCAGGAACTACATAATAAGGATTTCTAAAATTTGGTTTCAAGGTTTATATAAATTAGTCATACCATGTGATGCCTTTTTAGATTCATCACTCATGAAATTCCTGTAACATCATTTTAAACATGACATCCAAGTAGTTAAAAATGCATGCTTATACATTGTGACTTGTATATTCTTAATGAATAATCAGGCCAGGTATCATCAGTGAGCAGGAGCTTGTTGTTTCACTTGTTTATTAATGATATAGGGAATAGATCAACAGAAGTTCGATAAGAGATATACTAAAGAAACAAATTCTAACAAGATTTGCATCCTATGTTACTGATCCCTTTAGATGGGATATTCATTTCTTGTGCTAGTAAAATATTCAGGAAATAGTATCAAATGAAAGCTCAAGGACTCTGGATCAAGGTAGAAACCTTTTTGAATAAAGTTTCTTTGGAATAAAGGTTCAGCTCAGGGCTTCCTCAAAAATATTTAAGCCAGCTAGACATTTTTGTCTTTTAATCCCTTTAGACTTAGTAACAAGAGGCAACAATCAGTTGGGCATCAAATGAATTATGATTGACACAAAAAACATTTTTTTTATGAATTCAATGTTCTGGAGCTAACTGTTAATTTGACTGTGCACGTACATTGCTAAACATACAAATGAACTAAAATATAAAGAAGGAGCTCAAGAATGACATAGGCTAGAGGTTCCTGACTTGGAGACAGGTTCAAAACTGCTGCATGATTGAACATGTTTTGTGAGATCTCTACCCTTCCCCTGTACATTTTGCCTATACCGTAAAACAAAATCATACTTGCAGTAATATATTTATTATTTTTCAGGTGTTGTAGAAACAAGAGTGATGTTGGCAACAGATTCAATGAAGACATTCACAGGTCTGGTACCTCATACTAATTATACAGTATTTGTGATGGGCTTTACAGCAAGGTGTGGGGCAGGGGATCAGTCAGATCCAGTCACAGTGGCAACACTAGATGATGGTAAGCATTTACTCATTAAGTAACAGAACACATATAAATCAGTTAGAAATCCTCTCGATCTCCTTTCAGCGTAGGGGTATTAAAATAAGATTCATAGAAAAGTTTCTGTAACCATGCATGACTTCATTATTTTACGACTGAAGGTTGGGATTAATTTTTGGGATGATGGTCCCAACTGTTTAGGAATTAGGGGCCGAAAAGAAGCATTCTTCTAGTTTCAGGGTAATAACTTGTGTATAAGTATTTTGATTGTTTTGAAATTGTACCACAGCCTTTGGATTAATTTTATTTTGGGGGTAATGGTGCCAACATGTAGAAATTAAGGGCTCAGAAATAAGATTTTTTTGAAGTTTCTGGACAATAACTTGGTTGTGAGTGTATGGATTTCTCTGACATTGTACCACAAGGTTCCATATGAAAGTCTTTGATAGAGTTTAAGGGTAATTGCCAAAAACATTCAGGAATAAGGGTAACAAAATGTGTAAGGGTTCTGTGGAACCCAGTGTCTCGCCTACTTTTGCTGTAAATCGCAGGTTCAACAAAAAAGAGGAAAAAAATCTATAAAAATATTCCTCTTGATACTATCTTATGATTGTGAGAAGCTTCTGTCCTAGTTTGATAAAAATCTAGGACAGTGAATGAATCATATAAATGTTTTGAAAACTTTAACTGCAGACTGTATGTAATGTTAACTGGAAAAAAATCTAAGTCCATTTAAAAGTAAAATACAGAAAAAATGGAGTTATCTTTTTACAAAATTTACTTCTGGATACTATCTTATGATCATAAATAAGCTTATATCCAAGTTTGGTACAAACCCAGGATAGTTTAAGAAAGTTATTAAAATTTTAAAAACTTTAACCACAGAGTGAATGTAATTGTTTCCCTGCAGAAAAAAATAGTCCATTTAAAAGTAAAATACAGAAAAAATAGATTTATTTTTTTACAAAATTTACTTCTGGATACTATCTTATGATCATAAACAAGCTTTTGTCCAAGTTTGGTAGAAATCCAGTATAGTTTGAGAAAGTTATTAAACTTTCAAAAACTTTAACCACAGAGTGAATATTTGTGGACGCTGCCGACGACGACGACGGAATGTAGGATCAATTAGTCTCGCTTTTTCAACTTAAATAGAAGGCTCGACAAAAAGGGCCAAAATCAAGCATTTTTCTAGATTTGAGACACTAACTTTTGTTTAAATGAATGTATCCCTATGAAATTGTACTATTAGGTTCCATACTACAAAGGAAAGGCTGGGATTGAGTGTTTTGGTAATTGCTCCAAGCAGGGATTAAAAAATAGTTTGGCTGGGTTTTATCCTCAATTTTTTAAGGGATTCATTTGTTTTTCTTGAAAAGTTTCAAGAAAAAAGAAGTTATGTTCAATTGCATAGTATTGTGCAATAGATTTATAATATCTTTGATCACATTTATTTTGTGTCAGAAACCTATGTTATGTCAAAAATTTGATCACAATCCAAATTCTGACAGTATCAAGCTTGAATATTGTGTCCAAATTTGCCAAGCGGTACAGGGTTCAACATCTGTGGTCGTATCAGGCTGCGCTTAGCCAAGCAATTTATTGTCTGCTGTCTAGGCCTTAAATGATAAGGTTGCTCTATATTGGTTTGTTTACCTTTTCAAACCCTGTAATATAATTGAACAATATATATCTATTTTACAGCAGAACTAGTTCAGAATGATGACAGAATATTTAATTCTCTTGGTAGTACAGACAAGCGTTTAAACTCTCTACTAGCAAACAGTATCCAATTTTCAAGGAACAGTTTAGAAGATGATAGAATTTCTCAGCTTAAGTTTTCTGTAGACAGTTTAACAACCCAGGTATAATCTGAAGATAATGAGGATATTACATCACTTTTATGACAGATATTAAGTCAAATTTTAACAGGTTTCGACATCTTGGCATTTTATTGCAGTTTTAAAGGTTAGATTTAAATAAACTTGATATATTTTTGGGAGGTTTTAAAGTTATTTTCATTTTACAGCCTCTGAATTTATCAATTTTATTGCAATTCCTTCTGTATGATTTTGAATACCTGAGTAGTTCCTGGCAGAGTATAAGATAACTCTATTGTATGTCAAATGCATTTCAGAGATATATGTTTTTATCTAATCTCAAAATATCACTGAAAGTGATTTCTTGGCTGCAGTGAAATATTCTGTATGTGCATGTGTTGTGTGTCCCAGTCATGAAAGATTTCAGAAAATTAAGTTTTGAGGTGTATTCAAGAAGCTAAGATCTTTATTATTCCATTTCAATAAATCTTGTTATTTTAAACACTAGCACCATTGTCTTAAATTCTAAAATCTTATTTGAAAGTTATGCCAGACAACCCTTTTCATTAACAAACATTTAATCAACTTTTAGAAATTTAGAATATTCAAATACAGCACTTAAATTTCTTGTAGTATCTTTATTTCCAGAAAGATTTTTTTGTCATATCAATAGATTGAAATTGATTCAAAGATATAGCTTCTTACAGTAAGAAGCTCAACAAAAAAGAAATTTAATAAAAGAATACTTGAGTACCTTTACCATGCATATATCTTTTGTATAATTTCAGAATACTGATTTAAGGTCTAAAGTACAACAGTTGGAAGATACATGTGTATGTTACCCACAATGCACTATTGGCAGCAGAACTTATGATGAAAGTCAAACTTGGGAAGAAGGTCGTTGTAACATTTGTACTTGTAGAGTAAGTATACAATTAGTCTTCAAAATTTAATAATCATTTCTGGAAAGATATAAAAAACTGAGCAGCATGAATTATTGCAATTGTTTTGTATAAATACAAAAGTTATTGTGCCCAGTTTATGGTGATGCTTATTATTTCAAATCTCTCAAATTTTCTTTCCAATGCAGTAAGTTTTCTTTATATTGACAGAGAGGCAGACCACAATGTAGGACAAGATCTAATGTCTCAAACTGTATTTGTAAGTAGTCACATTATAAAACAAAAGTACAAAATATTACTCAGATCTGATATGCAGATAAAAAACTAGTATAAACCAACAAAGACCAAGGAATGAAAAAGTTCAAACCTATTTAAATATCCCCTGTACAAACTTCACCAATTAACAAAGACCAATACTTCTCTTTTCATGAATATATTAACTGTATATTTTATACTATGAAAATTTTATTTTTAACAATCTCCTATTATCTTCCTTGAATTATAAGAACACAGTGACTGTGACAGCGACCTGTTTAGAGCACCTGAATTCATCCCCGGCTTTTTGAAAGACTTTAAGTGTTGCTCAATTTAATTTTCAGAATAATGTGTTATGGACTTGTTTATTCTGTTTATCTATTTTCTTTTGTACTCTCTATCTTATGATCTTTATAGTACCCAGGGGTTGAATTTAAGCTTTTTTGTGTACTGGCCAGCCGGACCAGTGGACTGAAAACTCTACTGGTCCGGCTCCAAATCTACTGGTCCTGCAAAAAATGACATTAATTTGACAAACACTAATATAAATGACAGATGTTTAATTTTGATGCTTTATTTTACATAAGTTAGACAGTAACAAAGTAATAGTCTTTATTCTGATTTTGATAAAGGCTTTGGTAATCTCAATGATTTTCTTTATTAAAATCAGGATCAAGGACAGAAAAAATATCAACATTGTCTTCCACGTCATCCCAGTTCTCACGATGACAATAGGGTGCCTGACTTGGTCGTCTGGAGCGCTGTCCAGAAATATTTCACATTTCAATAGCTGGGACTGGATCAAATGATGCTATATCTTCAGTGTGAAACATAATGAATAAAAGATCGGATAAAACAGTTGGACGCAATTTTGATCGCCAATCATTCTTTACAAGTTTCATCTCAGAAAACCTCTTTCTGCATCAGCAGAATGAGCAGGAAGAGACAGGATTAAATTATCTTAATTTTTTTGTCCGCGCTTTAACTCCTTCCAAAAATTTCCACATTTTATATTGTTGTGAAGGACGCTCACCCGAGATATTAATTAACTTGAACAATTGTTATACCCCCAGTACCGTGTAATTGAGGTCACAGGTAAATTGTTTTGTAAACAAACGGAGATTGCGATGCAACCAGTTATTTTTATCGACAAATTTCTACTGGTCCGCCAGACCACTAGCTGACAAAATATACTGGTCCGACTCAAATTTTACTAGTCCCAGACTACCGGACTAGCGCCAATTCCGACCCCTGATAGTACCCCTTATATATATACAAGCTGTTTATTATTTGTTGTCTTTGTAGCACCTTGTAGCAGTGCCCCCTGTAAGAACAATGGCTACTGTCGAGAAACTGGATACAACAGTTACCAATGTATATGCATCACCCCATGGGATGGCCCCACATGTGAAGTCAGAATTAACCCCTGTGTGTTACCTCCTGACATAGGGGATTGTAACCAGACAGTACGGAGATACTACTATGACAGATTTGAGGAGATATGTTTGCCTTTCAATTTTACAGGTATGTTACAGTAATACATTGTTTGTATATCTTTCAATGCTTTTACAAACTGCAAAAGGACCAATTATTGGTTGGTTCAAGTATTCATGGCTCTTAATCATTGGATTTGTTTCAAACTCCCCAACTTCGGTTTATAGAGAATTTTTTTTCTGTCAGCTGCCAATTAAGTGCATGCATATATAAAGTGAACTAAAAAAGTTACAGTGCTTATCCAGTGACCTTCGGGGTATCATATTTGCAAAGACCAAAACAGTTTACCAAACTGCAGTCAGATTTCTACTCCAACTAACTGATCAACTGGTAAAGTATTTTAGCAGATTGCTCAAGTGAAATGTTGTTAGTATGAAGTGAGTGCTGTAAAATAAAAAGTTATACTTACCATCCAGATCCAGTCAGTTGATACCTTTGTCAATCATTTCTAACACAAATAATATCTTACTATAGTATGAGTCACTGAATAAAATGGTCTAATTTTGACATGGAAACTTCTATCATAAATAAGTATTATAAATGAATAGTTCAAAACATTGTTTTGTAGGTGTATATTTAAAAGCTTTGTCTTATAAGATGAAGTTATTGTGCAATTGTGATTCGAATAACATTTTCTATACAAATTACTGATCTGCTGTCATTAAAGGGAAATAATTTATATTGAGTTCAAATGTACACATAAAATTTAATCAATGATACGAGGCTTATGATTTTGCCTACAAAAGATTCATAAAAAAAAATGAAATGCAAAATTAGTATGAGTTGAAGGGCATGTAGAACACAAATTAGAAAGGTTTTGCAAAATACTGCTTATAAGATATCTTGTGCTCCTTGGTAGACAATCCTTTATACTTTGAACAATTCAACATTTTGCAAAACAGCTGTTAATCGTCTTTCATCATTAAATAAGTTTCATTGTTCGTTTTAGAACAGAGGATAAAAGTTAAATAATAACAGAAATAATGTTACAAACAAATTAAATGGGGAAATTTGATATTTGTCAGACAGAACAAAATTTTGCTGATTATTTGTAATGTAAATTATTTCCCTTTATTGCCAGCAGATCAGTAATTTGTATACAATACGTTATTCGAATCACAATTGCACAATAACTTAATCTTAGAAGACAAAGCTATAAAATATACACCTACAAAACAATGTTTTGAACTATTCATTTATAATATTTATTTATGATAGAAGTTTCCATGTTAAAATTATACCATTTTATTCAGTGACTCATACTATAGTAAGATATTATTTGTGTTAGAAATGATTGACAAAGGTATCAACTGACTGGATCTGGATGCTAAGTATAACTTTTTATTTTACAGCACTCACTTCATACTAACAACATTTCACTTGAACAATCTGCTAAAATATTTAACCAGTACATCAGATAGTTGGAGTAGAAATCTGACTGCAATTTGGTAAACTGTTTTGGTCTTTGCTAATGTGATACCCCAAAGGTCACTGGATAAGCACAGTAAATGATTTCAAATTTGAGGATTTCAACAACTTTTCTACCTATTGACACCAAGCATTCAAGTATATTATTTGTTCTTTGGAAAAAATAGAATTAGATAACAATAAGATTTTAATTTAAAATCACGATTTTTTTTTTTTAACAGTTTCTCTTTCTTCTTTGTTCCATACTAAATTAAAATTTAACATTTATATTTGCAGGTTGTGGAGGGAATGCCAATAACTTTTTAACCCTATCAGCATGTCAGGATCTAGCCATGAGAGGAGCATGTTGTTACCGGAGGTTTAAATCTACCCTACAATCGGTCATCAGTAGTGACCAGAAAGAGGACAAAAGATGTGAAGTAATAATACTTTCTTACTATTGTTACAGAATACATACACAACCACATACATAAGCATTATATGGTTTATGGTTGGGTTGTTGTCGCTTTGACACATTCACCATTTCCTTTCTCAATTTTATGATCCATATACTTAGTATCATACTGAGGTTTTATTCCCAATTAAAAAGAACTTTTAACATATATATCATATTAAACAATTAAGGCTATAAAAGCTCCTATTTTGATATTAACAACAATTTATAATGATAATCTAATTAGGGTAACAGTTCTTATGGCCATATATTCCCACCATGGTTAAAGCAATATTACTTCACTAAGGACCATCCTTCAAACTTGGTTATAAATATATTAAAGTGATGTACCTTATAAGAATGGATCATAGGAACACATTTCTTCTAACTTGATACCTGAAAACAAAGAAATGTTTAAATGTGCCTAAGAATGCTTGATATTTAAGTTTTATATTTTCATAACTTTTTAAAAATTGTTGCCTTTCTATATATAGTCTCTACAAGAACAAAGGAGTAGGTTCATGATTAAATTGGTTCACACATTCTAATGTTTTTAAATCAGGTTAAAAAATAGTTTCTTTTTGGCACATCAAATTTTTAATAACGAAATAATGAACCCTCAATTATGCATAATTTATGTTGTAACTTCAGTTTTGGTCCAAATTCATCTAAAGTTTTTAGCATAAGCTATTGAAGCTGCAACTCCTGACCCAGAAAATGTTTGTGTCAGGGATACAGTATGTTGATTGTATTAAGAACATTTTTGATTGTATAAACTTTTTGATTGTGTTTTTTCTACGCTTTTATGTCCGAAAAAAGGCATAAAATTATTGTATTTTTACAATATATTCAAAATGTGCAGTCTTTAGAGCCTGTAATGAACTCCAATGAGGGAATGTTGTTTACAGAGTAATTAGGCTTTTGAAAAAGATAAATTTAAGGAACAAACTGGGGTGTTTTCGATGTTTAATGATAAGGTTTGAGATTCACATATCTGGCCACAAATGAACTTAGTCCCTTTGCAAGCAAGCAGCCCCTTTGTTGTTAAATTTTTTGTTTTAAAATTCAGACTAACACACCTTTCTAAAAACTTTTGATCTTTTTTATTAATCCTGTCATGTTTTCCATACAGTTAAAGGTTTAAGTGTAAGAAACCCTTAGTGCAGATTTTTCCATCTTGTTAACATTATTTTACTTATTTCGGAATGCAATCCATTTTGAACTTCAGGAAAATGATTGTAAGTACTTTTAAGATTTTTATAAATATCTTTTATATCTGATTAAGCTCAAGCAGCTGACAAAGTGATGAATAATTCAAAGTCAGTTTACATATCTATAAACAAACGTATGAGTTTAGTAATGACAAGTAAGACAGTTGTATATTATACATCTGATAATTCAAAATGGAAAGTTATAAGTTATCGGCCTTGCACACTGTTCAATACCTGCAGAAGTGAAACGATGCATGAACTTGCAAGCCCGACAGGAAATCGCTTGAATACCTGGACATGTCACCTCACACCCCTCACAATACCTTTGGAAGTAATGCCTTTAGTCAGGCTGGTGATCAGATGACGGAAGATCAGAGTTTATTTGAAAAAAGTTTATTACTTTAAAGAATTATGAACAAATGACGTATAAAATGGGAGACAAATTATTACAATATCAGGAATTCCTGTGTCATATAACATTGTATAATACATATACATGTAACGTGAAGGTACCCAAATTGCACCTATTTTGACAGTTTTTTTAACTACAGGTTTTTATGATCAAGAACATAATGGCCATACTGTGTTTATTTTGTAGCCTTATCCTTCTTTATTGTATAGGTACACCAATTTAATTTTTATTTTTTATTGAGTCATAAAAAAAATGGGTTTGAATCAACCTTCAAACCATCCATGAATCTGTAATGAGGAGTACCCAAATTGCATCCATGCTTAAAATCACATCGTCAAAAGTCTAATAACCGAGCTTTTGTTTAATTTCTTCAAATATTTTGAACAATTGAATATTAGTCCATGCTTTCTCTTCATATTTTAAGAAATGGATACTCATAATATATTGTATTTGCTTATTTTAAGAAGATGACGTTTTGATGACGTCGCATGGTGACGTTTTCGTTCATTTTGCTTTTTCAGTAAACAGTCCATCTGTTGACAAATACTGTGAACGTTTTGTGTGTATCTCAATATGTTTACTTATGTTGGAAGACGTGTATAGTATCAAATCATAAAAATACAAATTGTTTAGTCTCTAGGAAATCTTGTAAGATTCTCGTTGCTATTTTTTCTAAATAGGTGTAATTTGGGTACTCGGTGCAATTTGGGTACCCTTACGTTATAATCAAATTTATTTTATTGCAATATATATCCAGTTACAATTTTCTCAACAACGAAACATCACAAAAATAGTGAATTTATAGCATATAAATGAGTAAAAAATATCCGACGAATTCTGTGTATGAAAAAAAACCTAACAAGATGTATGAATTATAACTTCTTCAATATTTTTACTTTTGATAAAGGTTCAAGTTTTGTACTTAAGTTTTGGATTTATCAGAAAAGATTTAGAAACATATGTCTCACTTAGTGAATAAAACATAGAAAATAAAAGAAATTAAGAAATATATATCTCTGAAGATTAGTAAGTATATATATACATGAATTTAAATATTGTAATTTTTCCAGGTATTAAATTTAGGAGAATGTAAAGGTGTCCATAGGAAAACATTTAGTGGTTATACAACAGAAGTGATAGGATTCTTCCCTGGATTGTCATGTAATGATGCTGGATGTACAGTGCCCCCTAGTGGTTGTTCCTATGGTAACAGGGTATATAAACCAGGGGAGGTTAGACAGTCCTGTCAACAGAGATGTACATGTGAAGTAGACAATCTATGGATATGCAGGTTATTTGTCAAATAGTATAATTATACCCCTGCTTTAAAAAAAGGAGGGAGTGGGTATACTGTTTTATCTCAGTCTGTCCTTCCGTCCTTCCGTCAGTCAGTCAGTCCGTACGTCTCATGAATATTTTTCGTCACATTTATCTCAGGAACTACAATACAAGGATTTCTGAAATTTGGTTTCAGGTTTTATCTAAGTCAGCTATACGCTGTGATGTGTTTGAGGGCGCTGCTTTTGGCAGTTGTTTCATCTTCATTTATCTAAGAAGCAAACATAAGTTTCCATTCTGTGTTTATATTGTATCTCCTTATTTTCTCTGTACTCTATAGTCCCACAAATTTTGTTTTGAATAGCAGAAAAATAGATTTGCCAGAATCTCTAAACAATGCAAGATTCTGTAATGTTTTTACTATCTATTGATATATAATGTTAGCTTTTTGTTGACTTTGAAATATATTTAGCTGTAAATGCTAAAAGACATGCAAAATGACAAATGATAAAAAAATTAATTGTAAGATTTCTGTCCAAATTTTAGCAAAATAGGTGAACATTGAGTACTTAGCCATGGTCCAATTTCACTACTGTTTTACCATAGTGCCCTGTAAAACATTGGTTACAATGTAAGTATTAAGTCCAGTGTTTCAGAGTTACAATTTTGAGTAGGACTCTTGTTTCTGTTTCTTTGATATTTCATGACAATTCACTTACACCTATTACCTTTGATTAGCAAAATACTTTTTTAATTCTATTTATAGCTGTGAAAGACCATCAGTGAGAAAAGAAATTCGTGACCTGACTTCAGATGAACTGATCGCCTTACAAGTGGCTATTCAAAAGGTCAAACAATCCGGCCCTGGGAATGCTTGGGACAGGATGCGAGACATGTATATCCATCATGGCATGTTCTCACATGGGAGTGCCTTCTTTCTCCCATGGCATAGATATTACTTAAGAAATTTAGAACAAATTATACAAGAAGTAGACTGTTCAGTAACTCTGCCATATTTTGACTTCACAACAGATGTTGGTGATTTTGCTAATGCTATAATCTGGCAGCCAAACATGTTTGGTGGAAACGGTGAAGGACGACAGGGCTGTGTTACTGACCATCCCTTTGGTCAATCATGGAGACCTTGTATACGTAGACGTTTCAATCCAAACATCCAACTCCCGTCTCTGGTTGAACTAGCTCTTGCTATTAGTAGTGAGGATTACACTACAATGAGTTTATGTTTAGAAGCCTATGTCAGCTACCTCCATCAGTACATTGGTGGGGATATGGGTGAAAGTACTGCTCCCTATGATCCGGTCTTCTTTGCTATTCACGCTTTTATTGATAAACTATACTGGGATTGGCAACAGCAAGGTAACAACAAGTTTAAATTCCCAGCAGCTTACGGTAAGATACCAATGGTGCCATTCAATGTTCAACCTAGTGGTGTCCTTGACTCGGAGAATGACCTCTGTGTGACCTATGCCTTGACCTCCAGAGGCCATCCTTGTAATAGAACAGATGATGTACGAGAGGACACAGAAGATAGAGGTGACATTCCAGCTAATACAGTAGATAGATACAATTCTTACTATGATGTACAGGGATTTGATAGAAGTGGATTTAACAGGAATGGTTACCATAGATCTGGTAAGGTTTTCATCTATAAACACAGCAAAATAGTTGTTCATTTCATCTTGAAGCTTATTTTATTCCTATTTAAAATCAAAAGTATAAAAGTCAACATAAAAATAATAAATAATAAATATACTATTCAGTCTGAATAATTATAAGATCTAGGGGATAAGAAATTAAATATTCTTGAATGTTCTTGATTTTGGGAGTCACAAAAATTCATGGAATCTTCTTTCCTTGAAATATGAATATTGTTCGCCATCTAAATATCATGTTTACCTGAAATGCCCTAAAATATGAATTTTCTTGGGCAAATAAACTTCAACTGCATCATTATATGTAATAAATGTAAATATTTTATCGTAGGCTACAATAGAGATGGTTACAACTTGGATGGATATAATCGTCAAGGATACGATCGCTATGGTTACAATGTCAAAGGTTATTCTATAAATGACTACAACAGAAATGGATATGATGTCAATGGTAATCCAGACACATCTGGTCGCTATAGTGATGATGGCTTTAATGACTTTTGTTCTAACAGGCTAGGTACATAAGAATCTCTTTCAATACATTGTGTATGCTCATAATATGTGAAATTGAAAGTCTTACAGAAATGAAGATTCCAAAGGTCTACTTATTTTTCCATGTGTATGTTTTTGACCCAAAATAAATACAAACAATATCTCTCTTGAATAATTACAATTTTGGAGATTTGATGTGATTGTGTCAATAAGATACTAGATTCTGCCAGTTATAAAAAGTTAATAATTTATTCACACTTTTTGTTGTATTCTATATAGAAATGAACAAAAGAAATCACTGATCTGCTTACAATACTACAGATGGTCATAATTAAGGGTGTGGAAAACAAAACACAGAAATAGTTTTATATGAATTCCATATCAAAAAGAAATAAAATAAGTTGCCAAAATAAATTGACAGAAGTTACATTTATAGTGCAAAGAAATTACAATTACTTGTAGACATACAAAATAAATGTAGATACAAACTTGTCCATTGAATTTTTTAAGAGATTAACCAGTTTTATATTTTATTTTTCAGGTTTGAGCAGAGAAGGTTATGATAAGTATGGTTTCACTGTTAGTGGTTATGACATAAGACATTGTAACTACTTATTTAATGGACCCTTTGCTGCACTACAGTCATATAGAATATGGGAGATACTATCATCACAGGACAAGGGATTTCTGATGTCAGTACCAAGGACATGTCCACGACTAAATACAGTAACACCAGAATGGGCAAGTCACTTTTGGATGGGACAAATCAAGGATGTAACATGTTAGTATTTGTTATTGCAGAAAATTATGGCGTGCAATTACATTAACGGTACCAATTTTCTTGCACCAGACAGGGGTTGACACTAACTTTTGTAGGCACTAGCCCACAGGGCTAGTAAAAATTATATTCAACTAGCCCTGTTCTGTGTCAGGTAGCCCGGTTCGTAGGCCGTAGGCCTGCGAACAAGCGAGGGGGATCTGGGGGCATGCCCCCCCATAATTTTTTTGAAATTTAGATGCAAAATCCTGCATTCTGAGGCCTTTTAAGAAGATGTTTTCAGTCTGAAAAATACCTATTTCATACTTGTTATATCTTCAAAAAAACAAAACTAATAATAATTACACCAAAGAAATCTAACTGCAGGAATTTGTTTGTCAAAACTTACATTTTTACTGTAGATGAATTTATAAATTTATATGATTTATCTTTTTAGTCAAACATTAACATTTTTGTATTCCAGACGTACTTTAAAAAATAAAAATAGCTCCCAGATTACTTAAAAAATATATACTTCAAAACCTTGACCAGGTTTATAGGGTGGTATTCAATTTACAAATAATCCTGCAGCATCAAATTAATTAATGACAATGTTGTTCTGAGCTTGACAACTATATGTATCTCACAGTCTCCACGGCAAACAGAACAATAGACCAACCACTAAGAAAGTGACAATCTACATTTACATCAACACTGTGTGTTAACTCATCAACTAAAATAATCAAATTAAAAACAAAAATGTATCTGTTTATTTTTATTTTCATAAATAAGTTGACTTGTCCCCTATTTTACTTTTGGTTTTTGTCCTGATGCCGAGTCTTCATGTTCGAACTGATTTGGGTCAACCTGTTCTCGTTAATGTATTAAGACATGCATGTATCTCGGTACGTGTAATGAACGCTTTCTGATACCAATGGCTTAGTCTTGCTATCATCATCACCCCCCCCCCCCCCCCCCCACCTCAGTTCTCAAAAAGAAGCTACATGTAATCACATGCACATTTAATATTATTACCGGAAATTTACTTTTTTTCAGTCCGTTGCAACTGTAATGATAAGTTCCGAGCAATACGAAAAGAATTATGACGACATGACAAACGCTAAATCGATAAAGACAGAGAAGATCGAAAAGTTTTCATCACCACACGTACCTAAGGAGTAAAGGAAAATTTCAACAGGGAACCTTTTAATGCTCTATTTTAAGAACGAAAGGACATTTCCAATTTTAACTATTTACACGACGACTATGTAATAGATGAACTACGCACACGATTTAACAGGATCTCTGATGTGATTAATAATAAAATACAATAAAACCAAAATGTATATGCAGTCTAATTAATATGTATTTCAAAATCTTGAAACGTGGTGCATTCCTACTTTATATGACGAGTAATCTTAGGCCGAGTTGACAGTCTATAGCGACTGGTTTACGGTAGAAAATTTACCCTCCAGTATCTGTATCTGTATGTAAATAAAGAGGTCAAGGAAACCAGTGTAGACAATATTCGACGATGTTGTCAGATATGACCGGCGGTTGGACTGTACTTTGCCGAAAGTACAACAGTTTGATGTTCAATGACAAATAAATTTACTAGCCCCTTGGGCTACCGCGCTACGGACATTTACTAGCCCGACACAAAAGTTACTAGTCGCGGGCTAGCGGGCTAGCGTTAGTGTCCAACCCTGCTAGATGCACATTTCGACAATCAATTTCTCTTCAGTGATGCTCGTGGCCAAAATATTTAAAATCCAAACCTTATATAAAAGATGAAGAGCTATAATACAAGAGGTCCAAAAAGTATAGCCAAATCCATGTAACTTATTTTGTTAACTAAAACGAAAATGATGAGTTACATCCCTTATTCAAAAATTGGTTTTATAAAAATTCATCGTGATTGTAATCATAACTTATTCTTAATATTAGTATGTAAAGTTATTCAGCCTTGACTTATATTTCAGCTATGGTACCAGTGCAGACACCAGTTTCACCTCTGACCTTACCCTCCTCCAGGTTTTGTTTTGATACGACCTCATTCCTATCGTTATGTACCTGTGACAGTATAGCCAGGTGTACAGAGAACCCATGCCAGACCACCTCATGTCCATCCTACCCTGAGGCTGTATGTTATATTGATTTCTGTAGGGAATGTAAAGCTGTATGGTACCTAGACGGGAGGAGGGCGAATTGTAAGGAAGAAAGAGGTAGGTACTAAGAGTATATATTGTGTTCATCCTACAGTAAGGATGTTTGCAGGACTTAAGTGTGTGTACTCTTCTAAATGCCAAACAAATCTGATGAGAGATTCCTTCCCCTTCAATTGATGCTCAAAGCAGTTTCATAGAAAGTAGAATATTTAGATAAATCAAATATAACAATAAATAAAAAAATAAAGATAAATAAAAAAGAATTGCGTGCATTTGTAGTTTTATATTAGCTCATATGATTTAGTAGGTCCTGCAATGGAGTTGTATGGATTATATACAAACTTTCTTCTTTATTTTTGTTTCAGATTTCTGTGAACCTAATCCATGTTTGAATGGAGGAACTTGTCTCCCATCAGTTTGGACAAATGAACCTCACCTAGTAACATGCCGCTGTCCACCAGGATTTGATGGACCTAAATGTCAAAACAAAGCTTTAGAAGTCTGCAGTCTACCTGTTAGTCCAGGTAAGATAAACAGTTAGTCCAGGTAAGATAAACAATCTATAGAAGTCTGCAGTCTACCTGTTAGTCCAGGTAAGATAAACAGTTAGTCCAGGTAAGATAAACAAAGCTTTAGAAGTCTGCAGTCTACCTGTTAGTCCAGGTAAGATAAACAACAACTTATACATAGAGGTGTCAAAACAAAGCTATAGAAGTCCGCAGTCTACCTGTTAGTCCAGGTAAGATAAACAAAGCTATAGAAGTCTGCAGTCTACCTGTTAGTCCAGGTAAGATAAACAATACATAGAGGTGTCAAAACAAAGCTATAGAAGTCTGCAGTCTACCTGTTAGTCCAGGTAAGATAAACAAAGCTATAGAAGTCTGCAGTCTACCTGTTAGTCCAGGTAAGATAAACAAACCTATAGAAGTCTGCAGTCTACCTGTTAGTCCAGGTAAGATAAACAATACATAGAGGTGTCAAAACAAAGCTATAGAAGTCTGCAGTCTACCTGTTAGTCCAGGTAAGATAAACAAAGCTATAGAAGTCTGCAGTCTACCTGTTAGTCCAGGTAAGATAAACAATACAAAGAGGTGTCAAAACAAAGCTATAGAAATCTGCAGTCTACCTGTTAGTCCAGGTAAGATAAACAAAGCTATAGAAGTCTGCAGTCTACCTGTTAGTCCAGGTAAGATAAACAATAACTTATACATAGAGGTGTCAAAACAAAGCTATAGAAGTCTGCAGTCTACCTGTTAGTCCAGGTAAGATAAACAAACCTATAGAAGTCTGCAGTCTACCTGTTAGTCCAGGTAAGATAAACAATACATAGAGGTGTCAAAACAAAGCTATAGAAGTCTGCAGTCTACCTGTTAGTCCAGGTAAGATAAACAAAGCTATAGAAGTCTGCAGTCTACCTGTTAGTCCAGGTAAGATAAACAATACAAAGAGGTGTCAAAACAAAGCTATAGAAATCTGCAGTCTACCTGTTAGTCCAGGTAAGATAAACAAAGCTATAGAAGTCTGCAGTCTACCTGTTAGTCCAGGTAAGATAAACAATACATAGAGGTGTCAAAACAAAGCTATAGAAGTCTGCAGTCTACCTGTTAGTCCAGGTAAGATAAACAATACATAGAGGTGTCAAAACAAAGCTATAGAAGTCTGCAGTCTACCTGTTAGTCCAGGTAAGATAAAAAATACATAGAGGTGTCAAAACAAAGCTATAGAAGTCTGCAGTCTACCTGTTAGTCCAGGTAAGATAAACAAAGCTATAGAAGTCTGCAGTCTACCTGTTAGTCCAGGTAAGATAAACAATACATAGAGGTGTCAAAACAAAGCTATAGAAGTCTGCAGTCTACCTGTTAGTCCAGGTAAGATAAACAATACATAGAGGTGTCAAAACAAAGCTATAGAAGTCTGCAGTCTACCTGTTAGTCCAGGTAAGATAAACAATACATAGAGGTGTCAAAACAAAGCTATAGAAGTCTGCAGTCTACCTGTTAGTCCAGGTAAGATAAACAATACATAGAGGTGTCAAAACAAAGCTATAGAAGTCTGCAGTCTACCTGTTAGTCCAGGTAAGATAAACAATACATAGAGGTGTCAAAACAAAGCTATAGAAGTCTGCAGTCTACCTGTTAGTCCAGGTAAGATAAACAATACATAGAGGTGTCAAAACAAAGCTATAGAAGTCTGCAGTCTACCTGTTAGTCCAGGTAAGATAAACAATACATAGAGGTGTCAAAACAAAGCTATAGAAGTCTGCAGTCTACCTGTTAGTCCAGGTAAGATAAACAATACATAGAGGTGTCAAAACAAAGCTATAGAAGTCTGCAGTCTACCTGTTAGTCCAGGTAAGATAAACAATAACTTATACATAGAGGTGACAAAACAAAGCTATAGAAGTCTGCAGTCTACCTATTAGTCCAGGTAAGATAAACAATAACTTATACATAGAGGTGTCAAAACAAAGCTATAGAAGTCTGCAGTCTACCTGTTAGTCCAGGTAAGATAAACAATAACTTATACATAGAGGTGACAAAACAAAGCTATAGAAGTCTGCAGTCTACCTATTAATCCAGGTAAGATAAACAATAACTTATACATAGAGGTGTCAAAACAAAGCTATAGAAGTCTGCAGTCTACCTGTTAGTCCAGGTAAGATAAACAATACATAGAGGTGTCAAAACAAAGCTATAGAAGTCTGCAGTCTACCTGTTAGTCCAGGTAAGATAAACAATACATAGAGGTGTCAAAACAAAGCTATAGAAGTCTGCAGTCTACCTGTTAGTCCAGGTAAGATAAACAATAACTTATACATAGAGGTGACAAAACAAAGCTATAGAAGTCTGCAGTCTACCTATTAGTCCAGGTAAGATAAACAATAACTTATACATAGAGGTGTCAAAACAAAGCTATAGAAGTCTGCAGTCTACCTGTTAGTCCAGGTAAGATAAACAATAACTTATACATAGAGGTGACAAAACAAAGCTATAGAAGTCTGCAGTCTACCTATTAGTCCAGGTAAGATAAACAATAACTTATACATAGAGGTGTCAAAACAAAGCTATAGAAGTCTGCAGTCTACCTGTTAGTCCAGGTAAGATAAACAATAACTTATACATAGAGGTGACAAAACAAAGCTATAGAAGTCTGCAGTCTACCTATTAGTCCAGGTAAGATAAACAATAACTTATACATAGAGGTGTCAAAACAAAGCTATAGAAGTCTGCAGTCTACCTGTTAGTCCAGGTAAGATAAACAATAACTTATACATAGAGGTGTCAAAACAAAGCTATAGAAGTCTGCAGTCTACCTGTTAGTCCAGGTAAGATAAACAATAACTTATACATAGAGGTGTCAAAACAAAGCTATAGAAGTCTGCAGTCTACCTGTTAGTCCAGGTAAGATAAACAATAACTTATACATAGAGGTGACAAAACAAAGCTATAGAAGTCTGCAGTCTACCTATTAGTCCAGGTAAGATAAACAATAACTTATACATAGAGGTGTCAAAACAAAGCTATAGAAGTCTGCAGTCTACCTGTTAGTCCAGGTAAGATAAACAATAACTTATACATAGAGGTGTCAAAACAAAGCTATAGAAGTCTGCAGTCTACCTGTTAGTCCAGGTAAGATAAACAATAACTTATACATAGAGGTGTCAAAACAAAGCTATAGAAGTCTGCAGTCTACCTGTTAGTCCAGGTAAGATAAACAATCTATAGAAGTCTGCAGTCTACCTGTTAGTCCAGGTAAGATAAACAAAGCTATAGAAGTCTGCAGTCTACCTGTTAGTCCAGGTAAGATAAACAATAACTTATGCATAGAGGTGTCAAAAAGAATGGATGCAGTTGAAATATAAAACTGTAAATGTAGCTTATAGTATTGTTGGTATGGTTGTTGTGTTGTTGGCTTGAGTTTGCAAGCTCTAGAAACTTTGCCTTAGATAAGATACTGGAACTTCTTTTATTGTTATACATTTGAATGATGTGCAATACTTGTAAGTTAAGTCAAAAGACTTCTAGGCTTGAATTGAGAATATATCAAAGTGGTGTGATATGCTTTGCTCAGTTGGCAAAGGTTATATATGCTATTCAAAACATGCCTCTTTTAACATCAAACCACTGCATCATAACTTGCTGGAATTTTTAAAATAGTTTATCATTTAACGCTGTATTTATGAGGCTAGTCAAGTTTGGTTTCCTATTTTAGGTTCCTGTAACAGTAGAGTAACCAGATGGTATTATAACTATGTCACCCAGAGATGTGAGGAGTTTATATATACTGGATGTGGCGGCAACTCTAATAACTTCCCTGATTATCCTTCCTGTCAGACCAGATGTATGGTAGGAGCATGTTGTTATAGATATCCTGTCTTCAGAGACAAAGTGGTTGGCTATGATGAGAAAGGCTATGATAGGTAAGGGATACAGAACAGGGATTTGTAAACTGGTAACTTGTTAAACTTTAGTTCAATGACGGGGAGAGTGTTTGGTTATGAGAAATAAGGTATTCTTCTAAAAGTAATAGTTTTTATAGCTCCTGGGTGCAAATGATATGCTGACTGATATAGAAATTACTCATAACATAATAGATTGTTAAAAAATTTACAAGCTAAATGACAATAGGCTTTGAAAGAAAAGATTTCATGCCATGCTTCACGTGGAATTTATGCATGCTTATTGGGAATCTCTTGTAAAAAGAACCCTATCATTTGTGTTATGTAAAATCCTTCTGATGGATTTCAGATGTTGTTAAGGTTCACAACCATTACATCCAACTAGACAGCGATTTGTTATAATGTTAATGGAAAAGTGGGAGCTAGTTTGTATCAGAATTGAAATCATACTTTGAAATTTGGCAATATAAACATACCATTATTCATTTTTTATGTTTTCAGATATGGATTTAATGTAGAGGGCTTTAACAAGAAGAGAGAAGTGCAAACCTACAATAACAGTTTATCAACAGGGGACCAGATATATAATAGTTATGGTTATGATAGAAATGGTAAAGGGTTTAATGCTGTGATTAAAGCAATACTGTAAATTTAGAAATTATTGCAGGTTTTTATTAATGCAAATAATTAAAACTGTGATATGATAAGACATCACATTCTGATAACTGAAACATAGATCTGTATGACTGTATTTTTTTTTTAATTCACTCTTTTTTTTGACAATTCTTGAAAAATCATGATTATAAATGCATGAAATGATTTCTGAATTTACAGTACTGAATTTTGTGAGCTGTTGTTGATTGTGTACCTTTTTTTGGTTCCAGAAATAGCAATTTTGGAAAAAAGTAGGTTCAAATATAAAACTTTTTTATGACGGACACATTTATAGCATCCATGAACATAAAATTTTATAAAACTTCTATTTGCCTATCCTTTAAAGTCTTGGATAAAGATCACTCAATTAGTATAAAAAAAAGAAGATATTGTTTGATTGACAATGAGACAACTCTCCACAAAACCAAAATGGCACAGAAATGTAACAACTATAGGTCACTGTACGGCCTTCAACAATGAGAAAAGCCCATAGTGCTTTCCGCATTTTATCATCAGCTATAAAAGGCCCTGAAATGACAATGTAAAACAATTCAAACGAGAAAACTAATGGCCTAGTTTATGTACAATAATGAAAGATAAACATATATGTAAAATATAAACAAAGAACAACCACTAAATTACAGGCTCCTGACTTGGGACAGGCACATGCATACAGAATGTTGCGAGGTTAAGAATGTTAGCGGGATGCCAACCCTCCCCCTAATCTGGGACAGTGGTATAACAGTACAACATAAGAATAATTATAAAAATCAGTTGAAAAAGGCTTACCTCATCAGATGGATAAAAATACAAATGGATGTGGCTGATTACCTGTACATCCCAACAACAAAAAGACACTAGGTGCATCTGAGAGTACTCATAGTTAATTGACAGCTAGTTCAGAGACAATAACTAATAAGAAATCATGCATCAAAGACTAAATTATCAATTAGACGAGAGACCTGCATTTTCTATTTTTGCAATGCCAAACTCACCCTTTCTCTAGAGGTTACCACTACCAAAATGCCCTATATAATTTGTGAACTGGTTACAGTAGGAATATTTTACAAGTTTTGGAGAGAAAACAACGGGTTTAAATTCTGATTGCATTGTTAAGTTATAGTTACTATAAAACAGGTATGATTTGATGTAAGATGTTACATTTGTGTATCTTCAGGTTATAATAAAGCTTGGTATGACAGACAGGGACTGGACAGACAGGGCTATAACCAGGAAGGATATGATGCTGAGGGCTTTAATATCTTAGGATACAACAGAATAGGAGAATATGATGGAATTATAGAGTATAATAAAGATGGCTATACTGTAGAGGGTTATAACAGGTGAGACACATCATGAAAAGTTCTGGCCTTGAAGGAATAAAACTTTGCTCAGTGCTCGGAGCTCAAAAATCATGCTTGAAACATGAAATCTAGCAAATTGATTGGTTGATTTTTGAGTCTGAGTACAAAAATCATTCTCGAAAGTTTTATAACCGTGAGGAATGATGTTCTGCATTGTGTCAGGGTTAATATTGTCATTACCACACTTTTAAATATAAAACATTTATAATGTCTTTTATCACATTCCTTTTGATGCAACAAAAATTTCAGTTTGGCCATCACAGGGGTAGGTGTACTGAAATTATTTCATACAGAGTCAAGGTTTAGAATTTTCATGAGAGTTCAGTCGTATTAAATTGATAAACAGAAACTATAGAACTAAATTATTTGATAAGATAGATATAGGAAGATGTGGTGTGAGCATACCCGTAGCCAGGGGGGGTTCGGGGGGTTTCGGACGAACCCCCCCTTGAAAACTAAAAAGCACTGTTAAAGTCGATGTTCTGTTCGAATTGTGACTATTAAAGTCGAGTTTGTGAGTCAAACGAAAAAACATAAGTTTGATCATAACCACAACCATTGTGTTGAAGTATCATATAAGGTCCTAAAAATAATTTTAAATATATTTGATTAATTGTTGATTGCCTTAATTCCAGGTCAGCACAAAAAGGATGTTTATTTTAGACATTTGAATAGTATGAATTGCCATATGATTATGGTAAAGTTGTTATGCAAAAATGAACTCTAATGGGAATTTCAAGTAAAATTAATATATTCCTTTTTTTCTAGAGCTGGATACAGTTGCCTTGGTAACAACAGAAGAGGCTATGATATTTTCGAACTTGCTTATGGTTACAATCACAAATGTAGGTCATTGACCTTAGGTCAATGTCAATCTGTAGAAAAGAAGAAAGATCATCAGGTTGTATCCTTCAGTCAAGGTCGTAAGTGTGAAGATGTTGATTGTGGGGAGTCCTGTGGTTGTCACTATGGTAACACTACCTATAGAATAGGGGCAAAGGTCAGTATTGGTTGTCAGGAATGCCTGTGTGACAGTAAAGGAGTATTGAGATGTGCTTGTAGACAAACAATCAATCGTAAAGAAATCAGAGAAATGAGTGACACTGAAATCCAGCGCTATCAGTATAACGTTAGACGACTTGCCATGGAGACGGGATGTCCGTCACGTTGGTTTCAGATAGCTCAGATGTACGCTGATTATAAACCTCAGGCAGTTGGTAGTGATGCTTTCTTGCCCTGGCATAGATACTTTTTGAGATATGTTGAACAAGAACTTCAGCAGCTAGATTGTGATGTAGCAATTCCTTATTATGATTGGACAATAGACGCTGGAAAACCAGATAAGTCAATTGTCTGGTCAAACAAATATTTTGGTGGAAATGGCGAAGGAGTCACAGGTTGTGTGCAATTCCACCCATTCAAGGGACATAACCCACCATATTGGATGCCATGTTTGAGGAGAAAATTCAACAAGGATATAAGTCTACCAGATGCTGTTAATCTACAATTAGCTGTGAATGATCCATCATACACAAACTTCAGATTACAGATGGAAGTAGTATCACAGCTATTCCAGTCATGGGTTGGTGGTCACATGGGGTCAGACTTCAGTCCCTACGATCCAATATTTCTATCACATTTAGCATTCATTGATAAGATTTGGGACACATGGCAGAAGAAGCATCCAAATGGGTTATTACTGTATCCCAGTACACAGCGCTATGTTCCAATGGCTCCATTCCATGTCACTCCAGATGATGTGCTAGAATCTGAATCACAGATGTGTGTGAAATATGTGCCACTTACAGAAGGCCTAATATGTAATATCAGAATTCCAGCTCTTGGTTTTGCCATTAAAGGATATGATCGTCATGGTTACGACAGAGAGGGTTATAATAAAAATGGATATGATGTAAAAGGTTATGATAGATCTGGAAATTTTGATTCTAGAGGAATATACAATGCTAATGGTTACAATCGCTATGGTTACAATCGTCAGGGCTTTGACCAAACTGGATTTGATAGATATGGTTTCTACATTGATATGTATAATTTGGATGGATTTGATGTCAATGGTTTAGATAAATGGGGTTTTGATAGATATGGTTTTGATACCAATGGAGTAACACCTTTTGGTTTTAATAAAAATGGTACATGGACTATAAGTGATTACAAAAATATGTTTGATTCATCAGGCTACAATCGCTATGGTTTCAACAAATATGGTTTTGATAGGGAAGGGTTTGATGTATTTGGTTTTAACTCAAAAGGCTTTGATTTCAAAGGGTGCAATAATTATTTCTTAGGACCAATGTATGTGTTAATTAAGCGCTGGGCTGAAATTGAGTTAAACAAGGCTAACAATTTGACCATTCGTGTGATTGTAAGAATTTGTCCAGCTGTCAGTACATACCCTTCATGGAGATACACAACAAACTGGTTACACAGAGGGGACCAGATCTTACTGATAGAGAGGCTACAGGAAGAACAACAAAGAACACATCAGATTGATCCAAATTACATGCCTAGAGTCTCCAGTATTACTGATGAGAGAATCTGGTTACCTATTGAAGCAGATCGAAGGTATGTTAAGTTGGTAACTGCTACTAATCTGCTATCAAGGAATTTAAAACCAGATGATGTAATAAAATAAATTTAGCTGAACCCTGCATAGATAACAAACATTTTTAAAAACAAATGTCTAATATGGGCATGTTAAACTCTGTTTATCAAAGGCTAGCTCAGATGAAACTTAAAAAAACTAACTTTAAGTCATTCTAGTGAGCTTTCATCACCTGAACGCAATCAATTAAAACACTTAAGCATTGTTTATATGACAATACCAGCAGATAAAAAAAACAACATTATGCAGCATTAAGAGTCATTTCTAAATTTTCCACTATTTTTGATGTATAGATACAATACACTCTGTTGACACTAGAAAAAATAAGAGGAAAATGGAATTTATTAAAGGCTAAAGACAATAAGATTATAGCAATCCAACAACATGTATTATTATTCCAAGTGTTTATCTTTTGTAGGCTATGCTTTATAACATATTATTATTCCAAGTGTATCTTTTGTAGGCTATGCTTTATAACATATTATTATTCCAAGTGTTTATCTTTTGTAGGCTATGCTTTATAACATATTATTATTCCAAGTGTCCAATTGGAAGGTTACCTGTCACATGTAACAATGACCTCTGTAGAGATCGTAAATGTCCAGGTATGTTTAGCATCAAATATCTACCTGAGTAGTGCTTGTTCTTCAGAAGGGAGAAGTCTCAAAACAAAAATCATTGAGGCTCAAAACTATTTAAAGAAAACAACTCATAAAATACTTACTATTCAATATTTTAAACTCCGGGTTCTGTACCAGATTAGGTTATTCACAAACTGTAGAAATTTTATCTGCAATCTATAATCTGTATTGCGATTATATAAAATTAGATAATGAATCAGTTAAAATGTTTCTGATAGATATTTGAGAAGAGAGGTTTTGGTACATCAATGCAACAACAGAAGAAAAAAAAGCATTCAGAGGTCATCATGTTCGTATTTGACCTCTAGATATTTGAATCATACAACTTAATTTTGTAAAATTTGGTCAAATTAATTTCCACTAATTAAAACTTCCATGAACCAAGAAATTACTCTGATGTTGCTACAGCAAGGCAACACCAGAAATACAAAACAAATAACATTCAGAGGTCATCATTTTTGTATTTGTCCTGTACATATCTTTTCACTTAATAAAAATTCCATGAACCAAAAAATTACTCTTATGTTGTTACCCTACTGTATAATTTTACTTCAGTTCAGTATAAAAAATATTGTATTTCTACACAGACAATGTATTTATTGGATAGAAGTCTGATTCATAAATATTAAAAACATTTTTGAAGATTTTTTAATGTTGTTTTATTTTTCCTACCAGGTATACCAGATGCTGTGTGTAGAGTGAACCGGTGTGGGAGTTGTTCTGTAGAATGGTACAATGTGGTGACCGGTAACATTGTACAATGTAGTGGTATGTACATACAATACAGGAAATCACCTTTACTGTCAAGCTAAATTGTTCCCACTATGTTACCTTCTTTTGGAACTAAAATTCTTAATACAATTTTTCAAACAACAGTAAACATAAAAATTATTCAACATGGAGACTTGGCTCACACCAAACAGCAAGCTATAAGGGCCCCAAAAATGACTAGTGTAAAACCATTCAAACTGGAAAACTTTAGATATCTATATCAAAGAAAGGCCATATAAACATTTCATCGATCATTCTAAAACCATGGCTTATTTCTATTTTTAGGTTGCATAGATGAACGAGGATTAGATAGAGTTGAAGGGTCAACATGGAGGAAATCTGAGTGTGATACTTGTCAATGTCAGGTATGTTATGAATTCTCTGATGAAAAAGGTCAATTTAATTTAACTTTTTTAAAACACAGCAAAAAAGGTTATTTAAGGTGGTACCCAACACTTTCATTAAAATAAATTTGGCTCGTTTAATTTTCATAAAATTTGGACCCTTTGACAAAAATATAAAAATTTCAAAAAATTTGAACAAACCAATTTATCAGATAAATTACATTGGTTACATGTATATAGCAGTTTGACTTACACTAATTTTGATCACTGAGAAGCTTAATATTATCTTAACAACACAACTTAATTAAAAACATTAAGCTAGATTTTACAGAGTTATCTCCCTGTAGTGTTAGGTACCACCTTTTAAAAAGCTGATCAAACTTAGAAAGTACAAGGTTATATATAAGTTTAATTTCTTTATTCATTTACTAACAAATGTTTCAATAGTGATGGAAGATTTTTAACATTTGATTATTGAATTTGATTTATTTTGTAAAATTATTTTTCAGAATAGTGTGATAACCTGCAGGAAAACTGCATGTGAACCTGTGAGATGTAGATATCCTATACAAAGTCCTGGACAGTGTTGTCCATCTTGTGAGGGTAGGTTTTATTTAGATACATATTCAAAGTCCTGGTCAGTATTGTCAAATTAAGAAAGTTAGTTATTTCAACTGATTTTGTCAGTAGATAATTGGAAACCACAAAGGAGTAAGTTCGATAAGGGCCATATTTGGCCCCAATTATAAAGTTCATAGTTATAAGACAATAAATGTTTTAAGTTGCCTTACAGACATGTTAGAAAGTTAAACAGAACTCTTTTTGTCAAAGTTTAATTCTAACACGTTGATTTTTACATCCAAAAAAGGTCAAAATAAGGGATTTTGGTGAAATTTGACGAAATCAGCTAGATTTCAACCAAATGAAGGACCAGGAAACATAGGGCGCAGGCGTCGACAAGCTTAAGATTCAAATAAGACATGTGAAATGTCTTCACAAACATTATTTTAAAAGATCTTTCTTGTCGACGTATGCGCTCTATGTTTCCAGTCCAATAATCTATGGAAATTTACCCTTTTCATTGATTTTTTAGTGAAAAAACAATATGAGTACAACTTGTGACGTCATATTGAAACGCAGAAACGTAAAATTTTCAACAAAATTGATCAAATCCTAGCTAGTCAATGTATTAGCTATAATTTATCGTGATATTGGTCGATAAATCTGAATTTGAAATTTACGCTAAAAAGGGGGGCCATTTTAGGACCTTATCGAACATACTCCTTTGAGATCCAAAAATGCAAACACTTTTCTATTTTCAATAAACCGTGACAAATTTCATTCATAAATGAAACTTCTTTTGATGAGGGTTTTATGCATCTACCTTAGAGGAGGGAGCATTAAGAGATTTGCATAAGTATTTCCCATGGAGATTGCTTCGCTCTGCCCTGCACCTTAGATGTTACAGCATTGTCATTTTAAATTCAACATTTACGTTACACAATCAAAATTAGATAAAGGCTAGACATATACTTGTGTCAACAATTTATTAAAGTTTTTTTTTCATTTTCAAAAAGTAAAAATTTAATCTGCATAATAAGTTTTATTGAAATGAATTTAATTTACTTCATGGTCTTAAAGTTTTAAGCCAAAAAATATGATAATAATTTATTAGAGGATATTTTGATGCACGTTTTAGGTGGTTGTTTATACCAAGGTAGAATTTATGTGACGGGCAGTACATTTGTACCAATGACAGATTCCTGTAAGAAATGTATGTGTGACCGTGGTGACGTGACATGTCAGAGGAAACCTTGTCCAGACATTGGTCGATGTAAAACTGTTATTACCCTGCCTGGAGATTGTTGCCCTACCTGCATGGACTGTGGTAACAAGGTGAACGGAACAAGGTGGAGAGAAAACCCATGTCAACATTGTAGCTGTATTGTAAGTTTAATTATAAGCTGAATTCCAACATGTGCTTATTGGTTTAGATCATTAAAAAGTATGTCTGTCAACATTTGAAAACATTTTATTAATCTATTTAAAGAGGCAAAAATTAGAGTTAACTTCACATTAAGTATGATTTTGACAAAGTGAAGAAATTTTGGTTTATGACCCAATCAGCCATCAAACATAGCTTCTATGGGATGGAAAATAGAATTTAACATAAATTTACCAAAAAAACAATTATAAGAAATTATATTGGCAGTAAACTACTAGAAAAAGCTAAGAAAATGATATTTTTTACTATTTCTATTTGTAATAAGGTTGATTGCTTAAAAACTATTAAATACTACCAACATTGTGACTGGAAATAGAAATACCTAACATGTATAGTTAGCACCATATGTGGTCTAATTTTTTTTAGATACATGCATTTGTACTTCACCATTGCAATTTTATAATTTTGACACAATTGCGACTTTTTTTTAACAAATCAAAATGTTCAATTAGTCTGAAATTCTACCCTGACTGTGTGAAATTCTCCACATTCATCTTTTTACCAGAATATTTGTTTGAAAGTTCTTTATATGTAGATGTAATATTTTGCAGAATGGAGAAGAACAATGTCATACTATCAGATGTAACCCTCCTGATTGTACGAACCCTCATACACCTCCAGGGGAGTGCTGTCCTACATGTATTTGTAAGTTAACACAGATTTAATATGCAAAGATTATAAATCTTGTTCATCTTTGGTGTGGCCAATGATTAAGCAATTATTTAAGTGATGAACACTTATTCTTATGCAATTATGTTGTATCAATGGCTCTGATTGAATGACAGTTAGCGTAAAATTCTCTATCTCCTTGTCTGTAACTAAGGAAGCAGACATTTTGAATTGCTGAATGTATTGACATGTAATTTCTACAATAATAAACCAAAAAACTCACATGTTGCACCTAACAATCTCCCTTTTATCAAATTTTATTACATTCTGAAGCAACACAGAAGCCAAAAAAACGCCTGGTGTTTCTGTTTGATGCCGGAAGCATACATATGACGTCACCTAGTGTAGGGACCAAAGAACATCTTTTCGCGGAATTTTCTTTAATGAAGATTTTACACTGAAATAATGATTGAAATTTAATTATGAACTTGTTTTGCATTAGAATAAAGATATCTGTATTGTATTTGAAGCTTTGTGGACATCCATCGGTAGTTTTACTGTTGCAAATACTCGTTTACCTGTCTCCGCAACACATCACCAGGTGAACTAAATTTGCGACAGTAAAACTACCAATGGAGGTCCTTAAAGCTTCAAATACAATACAGTTATCTCTTAAATTTAATTCACTGTCTAATGTCCTCCCCAGATCCGTGAACTAAATGTTTTGATAAGTTTACTAGCTAGTGCAGAAAATATTTTTTTGTTATTTCTTTAATGCACATTTGGTTTAAATATTGGACTACCTCTAATCCATTCATTACATAAATTACATAAATGCTTGTTCTTCATATGGAACCACTTTAAACAGAATTATATTTTTTACAGCTTGCCTCTTTGAAGGAAAAGCTATTAAAGATGGTGACACCTACAATCCAGATAAATGTTCCTCGTGTAGATGTAACCATGGAAACATGGATTGTAGAAAGAAGGAGTGTCCTCCTGCGTCATGTGACAGTCCTGTATTCAAACCTGGTTCCTGTTGTCCAGTTTGTGACAGTGGTAAGTTATAATTATCATACTTACACATTGCTATCATGATCATGAAATAGAATTTCTTTCTTATTGTGTAATTTTTGATTTTATAAAAATGGATAATTACCACATACATCACTGTTTACATTTATTCGGAAGAAATTGTTCGGAGTATTCTTTATTTTGATTGGTTAATTTGTTATCTGGATACAGGACGCTCTTATATATTTCTTTGTTTCGGGATTCACGGTACATTTGAAATTTTTCGTTGAAATTATTTACCCTCCCGCCTGCCGCATACAACTGTGTTAGTTATGAATTTTATTGTATTTTATGTGCTTATATATAAGATGTGCTTATGTATACTGTGGCTAGCTCATGTGTTTATTCGACTGTTTGGACTAATATATTGAACATTTCTAATGGCTAGACTATATTTAACATTAACTTTACATGTTATACGTGACTGTCAGTGGTATAGTCGAGTGTTTGTCCTGTGCTGTGAAATATATTTATTTGTCTTGTGTATATATATATATATTGTGCTGTAATTAAATTGAGTAACTTTGAGTTCTTTTGTGAGAAGCCTGGTAATTTCAAGTTCCAAATGGAAGAAATATTCTGTAATATTTGTTCCAGTGGAAAAAATATTACAGAGATTGTACCATATCAAATAAATAGTATAGATCGAGTTATTGTTCAAACAGGAACATATATTATGGCCTTTATGCCCAATAACGATAACAAATCTTGCCAAATGAAGTTAAAGGTAATTTTTGATGCATGACGATAAAATGTACACTTTTTCTCTTTAGACCAAAAATATGGCCTGGTGTTTATTAATCATGTTAAATTTTGTCCTAAAAAACAATGGTAACGCTAGGTTTTTAGACCTCTAATGACTCATGTTGGGTATATTTTGACAAATTACAGTAAGATTTTAACTCATTGAAGCTAAAGGTAGCCAAAAATGACTGTTTGACACCTGACATTAAAGTAAACCCTCATGTCAGTACTAAAACTACTTGTATGTATGTTTATGCCTGTAACTGCATGCTTTTTATACTTCTGTTGTAACTTTTTTCAGGATGTGATTATGATATGAAAAGGTGGAAGAATGGAGATTTATTTATTGCTAGTTATGATCCCTGCTTAAACTGTTCCTGTAAAAACTCCATTGTCAGATGTATTCCTATCCACTGCTCATTGTCTGACTATCCATGCAGGAATCCAGTTAGAAAGGGAACTAACTGTTGTGATTATGAATGTCCAGGTATGTAAAACCATAGTAATGCATAAATTTGTATGAAGAGCTCTTTTTATCAAAATTCAGTACATGTAAATATATGTTTGATGGATTTAAAAAGAGGATTACTATTTACAAATAATAGGTCATCCTGTTCAAAAAGATTTTTATCTATTCTTCTGAATTAAATATTAAAAATCTCAGATATTTTTCTGTTGGCCAGATTGTTTATGCCATGTTTTTTTACTAATAAAGGTAAAAAAATACCCAATTGATATGTAAGTAAAGCCACAGATAATGGAAATTTTGTTATATGCAGATAATTATGATTGATTTTCATTATGTTATAAAGGGTGCAGGGACAATGGTGTGGACTATACAGAAGGTGACTCATGGCCATCATCAACAGATCAATGTAAAGTTTGTGATTGTTCTGACGGTCTGGTTAGTTGTAGAAACAAACAGATCTGTCCTGTAACCTGCTCTCATGGTATCCTTAGGAGCGGAGAATGTTGTCAGGACTGCAATAGTAAGTATTTAGTATGACAACCATTTTCACTGAGGTAGTACACTTTGTGTTTAGGGATCAGCTGAAGTATTGCTCACGGATGAGGATTTTCTAGCTGTGTTGAAGACACATTGGTGACTTTGAATCTTTCCTGCTCATTGGTAGGATTTTTGTCTCTTTGACATATTCCTTGATTTCCATTCTCAATATAATTGATATGTTCTCATTATATTTTTATGCGCCACCTACGATAGTAGAGGGGCATTATGTTTTCTGGTCTGTGGCTCCGTTCGTTCATTCGTTCGTCCGTCCGTCCGTCTGTGCGTCCCTTCAGGTAGCAATACACAGTTAGGAAAAAAACTTAGAATTGACACTCATAATTTTTAAACACCCCCTTTCCCCTCCTGTCTAACAAAGAAGGCTTTATATGTGTGTTATGCATGTATATACTTGTAGAAAGAGAATCTTCCATAGATTTGATTTCTAATGGTCATAAGGGTGAAATATAATCCCTTTTGGGTGTAACCATGGCAACAATCTGCATTTCTTAGATACAAAATATAGCAAAAAAGGGGGGTGAACATGTCACAAAAGTCTCCAAAATTTGGTCTAAAGGAAAATTTCAATGAATTACAGTGATACCTTTCCTGAATCCATAGGTTTATATCTATCAAGTGGTCCAAAAAAAATCATATGTCTTCCTGCTCGTTTTTCCATTGAATTGAAAAGATCGAGCGCAAAATCTTTGTTGATAAACACTACAATAATTTATGGACCTATGAACGGTATGGATAGGAAAATACGGACTGTCAATCATTGAAATGGCCTATAAAACATGTTAAAATCAATCTAAATGTTCATATAAACCCACTAAGAAAGCTATATTATTCTTCAATTACCTAAAAATCAATTTTATTGTACAAAAACTTTCATATTTAAAAAATTCACAGGGGCCATAATGCGAAACTAAACTTCTAACTGTGTATTGCTACCTCAGGTTAAAGTTTTTGGTCAAGGTAGTTTTTGATGAAGCTGAAGTCCAATCAACTTGAAACTTAATAAACTTGTTACTTATGATATGATCTTTATAATTTTACAGCCAAATTAGACTTTTGACCCCAATTTCACGGTCCACTGAGCATAGAAAATGAAAGTGGGAATTTCAGGTTAAAGTTTTTGGTCAAGGTAGTTTTTGATAAAATTGAAGTCCAATTAACTTGAAACTTAGTACATATGTTCCCTATATTATAATCTTTCTTATTTTAATGCCAAATTAGATTATTACCCAATTTCACGGTCCATGGAACATGGAAAAGGATAGTTCGAGTGGGGCATCCATGTACTTTGGACACATTCTTGTTTATGTCTGCCCCAAGTCAGCTTGAACCTATAATTCATAGGTTTTTGGTTGCTGTCTAAAATAATGCTTTTAATTTGTTGTTTTAATGTTCAAATGTTATAAAAATATTGAGCAATAAAATTGAGTGGAAATGGGGAATGTATCAAAGAGACAACAACCCGACCATAGAAAAAACAACAGCAGAAGATCACCAACAGGTCTTCAATGTAACGAGAAATTCCCGCACCCTGATGTGTCCTTCAGCTGGCCCCTAAACAAATATATACTTGAATTGTTTTACAATGTCTTATCGGGGCCTTTTATAGCTGACTATATGCGGTATGGGCTTTGCTCATTGTTGAAGGCCGTACGGTGACCTATAATTGTTAATGTTTGTGTCATTTTGGTCTTTTGTGGATAGTTGCCTCATTGGCAATCATACCACATCTTCTTTTTTCTAGTTCAGTAATAATGAATGCATACTAATTTCCAAATTGTACACAAGAAACTAAAATTAAAATAATACAAGACTAACAAAGACCAGAGGCTCCTGACTTGGTACAGGCGCAAAAATTGCGACGGGGTTAAACATGTTCATGAGATCTCAACCCCCCTATACCTCTAGCCAATGTAGAAAAGTAAACGCATAACAATACGTACATTTAAAGTTCAATTCAAGAGAAGTCTGAGTCTGATGTCAGAAAAGAAAATAAACATAATGACAATTATACATAAATAACAACTGACTACTAGCAGTTAACTGACATGCCAGCTCCAGACTTCAATTAAACTGATTGAAAGATTATGATTTCATCATATGAATATCAGGCACAATCCTTCCCGTTAGGAGTTTAGTATCATACCATCATAACATATATGAGAAGAACATAACCCGTGTAATGCCAACAACTGTTTTTTGAATAAATGTGTTTAGTTTAGATGCAAAGATCCTATAAGTGAATCAATATTAACACCAAAATATGCAATCTTTAATGACCTGACAACCGTATTGTAACTATATCCCTTCTTAATAAGTCTATTTAAAGGGTTTGTTAGTTTCTGCAGTCAAATACTGACGTTTTTGTGCTTTATAAAGAATATTTCCATAAAAATTGGATGTGAAATACCTAAACGTATAAGAAGTCTGCATGTTGAGCTATATTTATGATTAATGTCCTTATACCGATGATAAAATTTAGTAAATGTTTTGACTAGTTTGTGATATCGAAAACCCTGGTGTAATAACTTTTCAGTGATACATAAATTTCTCTTGTGTATTACCACAAAAGACAAAATAAGTTCAAAATTGGGTGTAGTCACTTTTACATTTCTTGAGTTGAGCCTTTTATAAATGGAAAAATTGCTAAATCTGTGGTTTCTGTTATCTAACTTTAGTTTGCCTCGACTAAATGTTATAAAATTTGTACACAATGCTTTTTACAACACTTTTACAAATAGTACATTGACTCATGCATATTTTCAATCAGGGGCATCTATGGCCCATAGACACATTCCCCATTTATTGTAGATGGTTTTTTTTTTAATCTATCATTCTGTTGATTCGACCTAACTGTCAGAATTATAAACTGAATTTCATGTCCCTCAAATATGACAGATGTTTTTTTGAAAACAGTCTAAGGTTTTCTTTAATAGCTTTTGTAATAAATTTCAGATTGTTTGCATGATGGGAGAGTTTATAGAGATGGTCAGACCTTTACACAGCCAGGTGATAGGTGTCAGCAGTGTACCTGTAACCGTGGTAATGTCAGGTGTGAGAGAACTGGAATATGTCCACAATTGTCATGTAGAGTTACAGAGACCCCTCCTGGAGCATGTTGCCCTATTTGTAAAGGTAAGGAATTGTCATCTACAGCTTCTGAATTGTCTGTATTTATATATAGTATTAAGGGGGCTCGCGGGTCTAAATGATTTTTTTTATTTAATATAAGATTTAGCTATATTTTTCTATAAATGAACTTTATCTTATCCTAAATAGAAATATAAATAAAAAAATGGGGTTACCGTTCATTTAAGCTCACAATCTGTCTTCGAAAGAAGGATACATTTTTGTTAATGTCCTTTTTGTCTGTTGAACTAATAGGAGAAATAGCGGTAATATCGAAATAAAAAAAGAACTAAATTACAGAAATTTTTAAATTTTACAATTATTTTGTTTATGTACAGCTTATTTGAAAACATCAATAAAAAATATAGGCCACCGATGAGTTAAAAAAGATATTTCTATTTTAATGCCAGAAAATGGTGTTTTTGCACCAAAGGGAGATAATTTAGAGCTTTTTCAATGATATCGACATTTTAAGTCACCTGGGGTCAACACGGAATAATTTTTTGGAATGATTTTTGTACCATATGATAAAGTAACAACTACTAAAGGTAATGTATCAAATTTGTAATGGAAAATAAAAGTTTATTTTTTTTCGGAAAATCTTATACCCGCGAGCCTCCTTAAGACTATACAGAATCCATTGCTGTTTTTTTTTGTGGATTGGATATTTTCCATCAAATCATCATTGGACATACATGTCAGTTTATTGGGAATCATTTATAAGTCTGTGAGTATAGGTTATTTGATTCACTACTGACCCCCTACAGGTTAGTAAAATCAAATGGAGGTGAAGCTTAATTTCTGCTGCCTTTTGTAGAAAAATAATTAATGAAACATAACAACATTAAAAGTTGACAACACCATTAAGTTGAGATGTCATGAACCCCATATGAAATTTACTAACCCCTTGCAGATCCATAAGGGGCCTTCACGTGAAAGGGCTAAACCTATCACAGTGTGATATTTTACCAGCGGTGCAATAACTTGTCTTATTCTAACAGAAATTGTTTGGCTCTGTACCCACAGTCCTTGTCCACAGTCAGAAACCAGGTTGAAATAGAACAAAAGAATCGAAGCTCTTTGTTAGAGAAGGCGATAAATGTTTACTGTATCGTTTACTATAGTGACAACATTTTTAAAAGTTAATAGAAACAAACAAAATTGCAATTTTCTTCTCAATTACGCGGTGTTTTTTTCAAAAACACCATTTGCATAAGTTTTCAATTTATCTAGTTCATAGTTAAGCAGAACAATTAGATATCAAGTCGTCGACATGGGTATCTTTCAAGTTGGATGACAAAAATGCATAACCTCCGATTTTTTTGAAAAAATTACCACGGACGGAAAACATATCAGTCTATTAGTTCAGTAATTTTTGTGTCTGCCCTTCCATTATGTGACTGAAGAAAAAATCCAAAAAATGGGTAACAATTGTATCGAAAAGAGAAAATCAAGTGCACCTTTTTGTGTTAGAGCCTGTTTGAGTTGAGTATTTTGTCTTGATATTGTACAAAGTAAGAATATTTAATACATCGACTCGCATTAGATTCTATCATTTTTATATATTAAAGCTACAGGTTGACATTATAACACAAAAAAATCACAGTACTAAAAGATGAAATATATGGGTCAAGTGAAATACCTATCTAATGAGTCACAAAAACAGTAAAGGTGTGTTAGAATAGCTATTTTTTTACTGAAAGTACTTGACGACAGTCTTTCAAGTTGGATGATGAAAATGCATATCTTCGAAAAATTCTAGTTTTTTGTGTGTGATAACTAGAGTGTATAGTCTTCATACACTAAAAAAAACTAGTCTGCCCTTCCACGAAATATTTTTTTTTTTTTTTTTTAAATGTTTATGAATTTTCAAAAATTCCACCTGACAACCAATCAGACAATAGTTATAAGTTGAATCAATGCAGACAAGAATATTAACTGATGCTCATTAGCTAGTTGATATATTTGTCTTTAAAAATACAACTGACATATAAGGATCGTAATGGTGCAATGTGGATAAATTTATCGGTTTCCAAGAGCAAAATTGGTAGCGCGTCATCCCTACAATGGTTTCCGTTTCTACGATCGTGAAAATGAACTGGCTTAATGGGGAGATAATTTTGTCGAAGTAGGATCCTGACTGTTCAAAGACATTTTGTACATATTTTGCATGTTGAAGTATTGTTGTTATAACTAACATTTGTATTTTACTATAAAACAACGACATATCTCTGTAACAGCAGTTTATCTAGTACTACAATTGTAATTATATTTCAGAAGTTAATTTTTCATATCATAGATTCCACGGTAGTTATAAAACTGTGATCATGTGTTTGGAAATGACATAAATTTTCTGCTTCAAATGATATACAATATTATTTGGAATGGTTCAGCTAAGTATAAGGCCATGTTAGCTTTTACAAGCACTTGGTTCTTCAGTGGTGGTCCATTGTCTTAAACTTTTTAATAATCTTCTCCTGGGAAAAATCTGACAGGGCAAAATTGTTCAGAATCTATTTATCTTTCATTTGCTTAAGTTATTTTAAAATGACTTTAAGAGGAGTTATTGACTTGATGGTAAATCAGATGTTTTTTTCAGAGCATGTCTTCTGGGCAAGTTCCTAAAATACTTGGATCACTTTTTAATGAGTTAATATCCTAAAGGATGACTTTTTACTATTTTCATGTTTTTAGGTATTTATTTTCTCTCTAACATATCTAACATGACAAAAAAAGTTGGATGATACAGCAAAATAAATTGATAACTATATCCATCATGTTTATCTTTATCTTTAATGTATTACGCATGTAATATCTACATAACCTCATATTTTTATCTTTAATATGATATCTACATTTGTAAACAGTTTTAAAAGTTTATAGACATCAGTGTTCAGTCAGATATCAAATATGGCTTTCTCAAAGTCTTTACAAAGTGGTCAAATTCCAGTGGGTTGTGAACTATGTGATGGTAGGAATAAAATCCAATGTAAATGTTTAGACTGTGATATTTTAATGTGCTGCAGATGTAAGGAAAAAGTTCATGATATAGTTAAAAATGCAACTGAACATAGGATTCTAGAAATTGAAGATCTTGGTCAGCAAGAAGTGGATACATTTAACTTTAGTGATGTTAAATGTCTGGTTCATTCTGACCAGGCTTGCTGTGTATACTGTAAAACTTGTAAGAAAGTCATCTGTTTAAAGTGTATAACCAGCGTACACAAAGGACATACTTATATTTTGGAAGAAGACCTTAATGATAGAAAGAAGACATTAAGAAGTGGACAGAAGAAAGCAGAGAGAAGTTTAAATGGTTTGTCCAGTTCTTTGGACAAAGTTCAGGACATTAAAGAACAGGAGGAATCCAAATTTAGAAAAATCAAGCAAGCTATCCTTTGTCACAAGGAAGCTTTTAAGAGTGAAGTTGATCAGTATGCTGATAATCTTTTAAAAGATCTAGAGCAGACAAGGGAATCAAATAGCCAGTTATTTGGAAAAGTGCATAACAAGATGAAGAACGCCTATGAAAACTTACAAAGTACAAGTAACACTGCAAAAAATGTGGCAACTTCAAAAGATTTTGTCAAATTCTTTGATGATTTTGATGAATTATCTGTTTCATTAAACAAAAATGAACCATTGTCAAACCTTGAGTTCTCATTATTAGGAAGATTCATACCAGGTGTATTAAAAAAAATGGACTTTGGAACAATGGAGAATGGTGGAAAATTAGATGTACAACATTTTAAAATTGAATTTCAAATTGCTAAACAATTCACAACACAATTAAGGCATGTTCATCATATTGTCAGATGTTCTGATGGTACTCTGTGGATATATGATGGAATAAATAAAAAGTTACAATACATAAAGTTTGATAAAGATAATATGGAGATTATGTTAGAGTTGGACAAAGAGATTTTTGGAATGGTGGTGATGAATGCAAGCAACAATCTGCTTATAGTAGCTGGAGTTGAAACAAGACTTAAAATAATCAATAGTAGCACTGGACAAATCACTGATTCCATTTACGATTGGCCATCATACAGATCATTTCCACAATGTGTTCATATAACCAATGACTACAGAGTTATAGTAGGTGTAGGAGGAGCAGACACAGAAAGTGCTGTGATAGTGATGGCTGAGGATGGCAGACATCTGGCAACATACGAACAAGACAGCAACAAAGAACCATTATTTACAAACCCTAAACGAGTTGCCAGCACCAAAAATGGCAACATTTGTGTCATAGATATGGTAGATTATGACCATAGAAAAGTGGTGGTTTTAGGAAAAGATGGAGAACTCAAACAGATATACACTGGTCATCCCACAATCAACTTTGATGGAAAACCATTTAGACCTGTCGAAATGCTTACAACACCAGCAGATAACATTGTTATTACAGATCTCTTCACTTCTGCACTGCATGTGTTAAACTGTGATGGGATTTTTATTGGTTATTACAATGTGTATGACCTTGGGATTGTATATCCATGTAGTCTTGCTTTGTCTACAGAAGGACATATGTATATTGGATGTTCAAATAAAGAAGGAAGCCCAGAAACTTTAAAAGCAAAACTTTATGAGTTGGAATATTCTGGATTGTAAAAATTAGAAATTAAATAGGAAATTGTAAAAAGTAAATTCATGATTTCTGATTTTGATCATATTTCTGTTTTATATTTTAGTATGTAAAACAACATTAACATATTACAAAAGAGGCATGTATATATATCAACTTTACTTTGGAATTTATGTTATTTTGACTTAAATTGTATATTGATGAGTTTCATATTCTGAAGAGTGTAAATAAATAATTGATCATGATCTTATGGCACAAATCTGCTACACCTTTACCGCCACAGAAACTTGAAGACATTTCTAATTGTGATTAAGATACATGTATGTGTAGTACTTGTACATTCTGTCGTTATTGTTTATGGTATTCTCGTATTCTTGTCTTTCATTTTTGCTAATTTTGCAATTTGATTAGGGATTGAATTTTAGTTCAGTACTTTTGTGATTTTATTCAATTGATAGTGGTAGATATAACCTGTTGTTAAAAGTAAAAATAAACAATTCATTCTAACGAATTACTGTTGAAAACTCAGAAATCGGAAAAATCAATAGCAGTAATCCAAGACTTTTATCATCAAACAGGAAACAATGCCAGCACATATCAAACTTGAAATGTAGAAAATACACAGGAGATGACAGTATTATGTAGATTATACTTTTTTGGACTAAAACCTGATAATCATGTTCTAAAGTAAATATCTATCCACTAAAAATCTTCATAAATACAAGCAACATTAAGGAAGACAATTTGGCTTCTTGAGATGGATCACTTAAAATACTATCGAGATGAAATACCTCCAGGTGTGGGAATTTCTCCCTACATTGAAGACCTATTAGTGACCTTCTGCTGTTTTTTTTTTCTTTGGTCGGGTTGTTGTCTCTTTGACACATTCCCCATTTCCATTCTCAATTTTATTACTTATTAATTTTATATAACATTAAAGAACAGACAACTATTTCATGAAAAATCTTGAGTTGAAAAATTAGCTAAGCTGTGTACTTATATAGATATCAATGCTGAATCTAGAGTGAATAATAAAATTCTATTGAAAAGGAAAATAAATTCATTTCATTTTATATTTCTTATTGACTTATCTATCTATCTATCTAGTTGGGAAAAGTAATGAACGGCAGAACCACACGCTTTTATTCTTTTAATGAACTTCCACCATGCCTTAGATGTGTGACTACCGTACATGTAACAATATTCCTGACACAATTGGAGGTAGTACCTCTTTCCCAGTAGTCTTTTTTAGAAGGGTACAGAATATTCTGTGAGTTGTTGTCCATTTGGAAAAGATACTGAAAATTCATTATTACTGTGCCTATCCAATAAGCTTTGTGGTAGAGAATTACCTATTGCCTGACCAGTTTAAAAAATTGTCAATACAATTTGTCCATTTAAATTGTACAATAGGTATTGTGAGAGCTATTATCAACAGGTGGTCATTTAACTACCTATAGATTTATTTACCTGGTTTGTTTTTGACAGAGCTAATTTAAATGAATGATACATGTAGCTACTGCTAGCTTGCTTTCCTCATGTTTAATGTCCTGAATGAACTATTCTATTTAGGTATGGGACATTTTACATTTAATACAATATTTGTTCTTTTTAATTAAGATATTTATTGTAAATTTATTCATTTTGCTTACAATCACAAATAAATCATTGCTGGTATATCCCACTTTCATAATGAAGAATCAAGCACTGAAATTTCTATTCACTATAAGCCATTAATTTGTACTTTTTTTGATATTTGAAACTAATTTTTTAACAGTAATTCCAATTGAAGTAGATCCTGAATATTAAATGAAACTCAGCATCACTACTATTCCATTTCAGGAATCTTAATATAACATGAAAATATATCCCATTAGAAAACACTACGCCACACATAATTCATCTTGTAGAATTATTCACATATCCAAAAAAATCAATTTCACAAACACTTTAATTCCATTCAGGAATCAAAAACTTAAAATACATCCCACATTAAAAACACCATGAAGCAAACATATATCTCCTTTTTAGCTCACCTGGCCCGAAGGGCCAAGTGAGCTTTTCTCATCACTTGGCGTCCGGCGTCCGGCGTCGTCCGTCGTCGTCCGTCGTCCTGCGTCCGTCGTCCTGCGTCCGTCGTCGTTAACTTTTACAAAAATCTTCTCCTCTGAAACTGCTGGGCCAAATTAATCCAAACTTGGCCATAATCATCATTGGGGTATCTAGTTTAAAAATTGTGTCCGGTGACCCCGCCAAACAACCAAGATGGCCGCCACGGCTAAAAATAGAACATAGGGGTAAAATGCAGTTTTTGGCTTATAACTCAAAAACCAAAGCATTTAGAGCAAATCTGACAGGGAGTAAAAATGTTCATCAGGTCAAGATCTAACTGCCCTGAAATTTTCAGATGAATCGGACAACCTGTTGTTGGGTTGCTGCCCCTGAATTGGTAATTTTAGGGAAATTTTGCTGTTTTTTGTTTCTATCTTGAATATTATTATAGATAGAGATAAACTGTAAACAGCAATAATGTTCAGCAAAGTAAAATCTACAAATAAGTCAACATAACCAAAATGGTCAGTTGACCACTTTAGGAGTTATTGTCCTTTATAGTCAATTTTTAACCAATTTTCGTAAATCTTGGTAATCTTTTACAAAAATCTTCTCCTCTGAAACTACCAGGCCAAATTTAAACAAACTTGGCCGCAATCATCATTGGGGTATCTTGTTTAAAAATTGTGTGGCGTGACCCGGCCAACCAACAAAGATGGCCGCCATGGCTAAAAATAGAACATAGGGGTAAAATGCAGTTTTTTGCTTATAACTCAAAAACCAAAGCATTTAGAGCAAATCTAACAGGGAGTAAAATTGTTAATCAGGTCAAGATCTATTTGCCATGAAATTTTCAGATGGATTGGACAAACTGCTGTTAGGTTGCTGCCCCTGAATTAGTCATTTTAAGGAAATTTTGCCGTTTTTTGTTATTATCTTGAATATTATTATAGATAGAGATAAACTGTAAAGGGAAACAATGTACAGCAAAGTAACACCTAAAAATAAGTCAGCATGACCTAAATGGTCAATTGACCCCATAAGGAGTTATTGCCCTTTATAGTCAATTTTTAACAATTTTCATAAAATTTGTAAATTTTAACTAACATTTTCCACTGAAGCTCTTAGGCCAAGTTCAATATAGATAGAATGATTGTAAGCAGCAATAATGTTCAGTAAAGTAAGATATACAAACACATCACCATCACCAAAACACAATTTTGTCATGAATTCAAATGCGTCCTTTGTTTAATATTCACATAGACCAAGGTGAGCGACACAGGCTCTTTGGAGCCTCTAGTTTATAAACTAAATCCACTGATTGAAATTTCCATCTTGACTATTTAGAGACACAAAAAGAAATGGCTTAAAATGTCCCATATCTTATTCAGGACATTGGTCATGATACATGAGGAAAGCAAGCTAGCTATCGGTCATATAAATTTTACCTTTTAGAAATAGTGAATATTTTTTTACTGGGTAGTTAAATGACCACCTGTTGATGAGCTCTCACAATACTTATTGTACAATTTAAATGGACAAATTGTGTTGACAATTTTTTATTCTGGTCAGGCAATAGGTATTTAAATACCCCAAAGGTGATGAGATAATGACAGTAACTATAATTTCACTTTCATTTTAACTTCTTAAAATCTAGATAATATCTGGTTAACCTTTGTAACACCATATGAAACACATTTTATTATGTACTTCAGTATTTTTTTCCTATCATGAAATTTTCCTGAAGACACATGTGAATTAAGAATTCCCTTGCAGTTATCTAGGATATTGTTGTTCAACAGTGTAGCATTATCTATCTAATTGAAAACAGTTTTAAAAAAAGTGATTCTTGATTTTGGTGATTTCTCAAACTCTCAGGATTTTATCTGGATTTGTTTCCTTTATTTAAAAGACTTTATGATTCAAAAGACTCTGCTAAATGTCATTAATTTAATCTATGGAATTGCGAAAATAAGGTCCACATTGGTCAATTATTATATACATCTATATATAGATATATGTTATTAATATCAACTTCACTTTTTAAAAACATTTATCATGTATAGTTATGTTTCTTGTCACTTGTGTATACATTGTACTAGGTTTGCATTTTAACCCGCCAGGGTTTCATGTTTTTTTGCAATAAAGATATTTATTAATTTGAGATTTTGATTTGAATATATAATTGCAGTTTGTGATAAAGCTTTTGATTCTGACAAAATTTGAATTGACCCTGATTCTAGAATGATAGAATGCCAACTCACAAATGTAATATTATTTCTGCAATTATTGTGAATTTCTTGAATAGAATGTTTCCAATAGAAATTCTTCATTATATGTCAACTTTCATACCCTATTTATATAAAAGGAAAGCTGGGATATATTTATCAAAGAAAGAGCAACTGAAGGTAAAAAAAAACCAAATAACCAAAATACATCTAAATCTATGGCATGAAACTGTCTTCAACAATTTTAATTTTGACAATATGTGAATGGTTTTATTTTGAAAACACTCCAATAATGTGAACAAATGATATTATTTGGGTATTGTATAGCTTGCTTTATGTATTAGACTTTGAAAAATGTGAAAGTATTTCATGATTAGATGTTTATTTTCTCATATCTTATTTAAATTTTTGAATTTCTTTGATTGAAAACATTTCTAACTGACTTGACAGACAGGGCCTTTGTTAGCTATGGCATCACTTGAAAACAGTTTATTATTGTCTGTCTTTAATCATTTGGCTATCTTATCCTTTAAAACTTCAGCTCAAACTTACAGTGACTTGACTGTTAGTGTTGCTCTCCACCAATTGCAACCCATTCAAAATTTTGACCAAATTGTTATTTGTTTTATTGAACAAAACTGTTCAACTGGTCAAAGTTTTGAACAAATTTTTGAGTCAAAATGTGAAAGTGCAAGGTGATTAAATAAAATGTACATACAATCCTAAATGATTTTTGTACACTTTAATGTTGTTGTGACAAAATCAGTTGAACAGTTTGTATCAGTTTGTATATAGTTTTTCATTCTAAAAGTCTTCTATATTCATAAGAATTAGACATTATGTGAATTAAAACATTTCATATTCAATAAAATATGTGTGAAATTGTAATATGTTTGTAGGAAGATTCCATGGGGGGATAATAATTTTTTCTTTGAAAAAGTCTTTATTCAAAAGAATACTATTTTAGGTTATCTCCCCATGGAAACTTAACAATAGCGTATTGTTATTTCACACATATTAAACTGTAATGTTTTATTTAAAATGATGTCTGATTCTTATGAATATAGAAGACTTTTCGAAAGAAAAGTTATTTGAAAGCTTAGTTTGCACATTTTTATAGCAATTCAAAATTACAACAGTTAACCTTTAGCATGGTAATGACTATAATATAATACAAACTGATAGACTGATTGTGTCACAACATCATTACAGTGGAGTCTTATAAAATTGTAAGTATGTTTTATTATATCACCTTACATGACTTGGCTATGGTTTTCTCCAGCAGTTAGTTCAATATTTTGACCAGTTGAACAGTTTGATTTTATAAAACAAATTGCAATTTGGTCAGAATTTTGAATAAGTTACAATTGGTGGAGAGCAACACTAACAGTCAAATCACAGTAAATCATATACTTTTTTCTGCGCCAGCCACAGTAGAGGGTGCATTATTACACTTCTCCGTCTATGTCTGATGCATCATCTGTGTCCCAAGGAAACATTCTCAATTTATTAAACTCATTAAAAAAAATATTAACCACTATGCATAAGTAGCAGTACTTAGTTATGTACCTAAATAATCAATAATACAGTTTGCTTACAATGAAATTGAGAATGAAAACAGGGAATGTGTTCAAGAGATAACAACAAAACCAGTGAGCATAAAACAGCCCAAAGCCACCAATAGGTCATCAATATAGCAAAAAAATCATGCACCTAGAGACAGGCATCAGTTGGCCCCTATATAAAAAGGGACCTTACACTAATCACACATTTAAATGAACCAAAATTAAAAAAAAATATACATAACTAACAAAGGCCAGAGGTTCCTGACTTTGGACAAGCACAAAAATGAGACAGAGTTAAACATGTTTTGTGAGATCTCAACATTCTCACTATACCTCTAGCCAATTTAACATACTTGAACTTTTATAACAGAGTCCAAGTGAGCTTTTCCTCATCACTTGTCTTCCATCATCCCTTGTCCTCCCTCTTCTTCTCTCAACTTACTTTACCAAATTTAATCAAACTTGACCAAAATCATTATTAAGGTATCTAGTTTATAAAGTGAGTTTGATAGGGTAAAGCGCAAATTTTTCTATTATATAGAAAACAACTATAGATAGAGAAAAGGAGTAGGTTCAGTAAGACCCCTTTTTGGCCCCAAACTATAGCAGTTTTAGAAAATTGTGAAAATGTAATCTTTAAGCTATATTTTGGAAAGTGAAATGATTCGGCTACATAATTATGAGCTGTTTTTGACAATACAATGCACAAATATTGCGTTCTAGCATCATTAAGTCATGCTAAATTACTGAAATCTTCAAAATTTTAGCATTTTGGTTAATTTTTAGACGGTTTCTGTCTAAAATGAAAGTGACTGCATTTGTGTTCATTCATAATATTGAAATGTAAGTTGTATTTGATTATAATACAAAACATATATAAAGGTTGAGGATGAAAACGGATGCGGCCACTTTCAATTTTGACAAAAACCATCTGAAAAGTGAAGTTTTTTGGCATATTTGATAGATGTTTCATATGTAAGCTTGAATAAGAGCATTTTTAATGACTAAATCAGTTAAAATCTCTCACATAAACTAAAGGAATTAATTGAAACAGACTCTTTTAAAAATATTTAAAAAGTGTCCAAAATCTTTCGTTAGATGAACCTGAAATTGTGGCCAAAATCGGCCCTTACTGGACCTACTCCTTTGCAAAAGTGTTTAAAATGATGAGATCTACTTATTGTCTATGCATTCACTTCAAAACTGTCTGACTAGTCACTTCTTACAGAAGTTATTGTCTTATATGACCAATGTTACATTTTTATACGCCCGTCAAAATTTTGACGGGACGTATTATGGTATACACATGTCCGGTGTCCGTATGTCTGTCTGTCTGTCCGTCTGTCTGTCCGGAGTAAACATGTCGCACTGTAACTTGAGAACAACTTATCCAAATTTCATGAAACTTTATATAGTTGTTTCTTATGATGGTCAAATGATCTGTATACTTTTTGGTGAACATTAGATTTAAACTTTTTGATTTACGGCACTTTGTAACTAAAACAGGGGTGTGTTTTTTTCACATGTCACACTGTATCTCAAAAACGATTCTTGATTATGGCTTAAAACTTTAAACACTTCTTAGTTATATTAATCCTAATATCTGTATACTTTTTGGTGATGATTTGTAAAAAAGGGGGAGTTTTTTTTTACATGTCGCGCCATATCTCAAAATCGATTTATGATTATTACTACAAACTTGACACATGTCTTTGTTATATTAATCTTAAGATTTGTATACTTTTTGAAGATGATTCAAAATTTCAATTTAGTGATACTTAGTTTTTTGTTAAAAAAAAACCAGGGTGGGGGGTTTCCCGCCGTGTCTCAAAAACTATATATGGTTATTGCTTAAACTTTCTCAGAAACTATATATGATTATTGCATATAACTTCGACATAAGACGTCAGGCATATCATCGATTTATGATTATTGCTACAAACTATACACATGTCTTTGTTATATTAATCATAACCCTTGTCGTGCGGGGGCCGTAATATTACGGCCGTACCCAGAATACCGTTATTTTGGCATCAATGGCGCTCCATACATTTAGAGGTCATCGTAATACCATTTATTTCGTAGTGTATGCACGTTTCCTCAATCTGAAACTATTCATGTCATGTTTCTCACTTTAAATATTCATTTTGAGCTCAAATACGAACTTCAAAATTTGATATCGGACAAAATTGGGTTTTTTGGAGGGGTGGGCTTACCTTCAAGGTCTGAATCACGGAGTTCAGAGGACTGAAACCTTGACAATTACCGTTAAACTAAAGGCACATAAAGACTGGTCGTGTCTATTATCAAAATACGCCGAGGAAACGACTACTTCCGGTTGCAAGTCCAGTTAAAGTTCAAAATTGGAAAAATTCCGAAATTTGGAGAATTTTGGTGCAAATGACCTTCTTTACACTGATGAACCCAGATCAGTTTCACTCCGACCTAACAACTGTTGTGATAAAAGTGTTCACTGGTGTCCACGCTACATGTTAACTACAGATGGATGCATCTATTAGCATCTCTCGGACTTACAGGTCGAGAAAAAGAACGAAAAAAGGTCAAAATTGACTCTTTTTGTACCTGAGGACCAACTTTGGGGCAAATTTCCGCCAAAAAAATTCCGCCTCCTCACCCCGACCACCCCACCCCGTGATCACCTATTTTAGATTTATTGTAATCAGTATGCATCAGCATCAGGGTACAGCTCATTTGCATATCATTTGCATATTTTTGCAAATCCTCGAAATTTAGACAATTTCTGAAAACAACTCAGCATGGTAAGGGTTAAGAACCCTGATGTCAGAAACCATTTTTTTCAGTTTTCTGTCCAATTTTGATGTTTTTTCGTCTTATTTGGGGCCTTTAAAGGTTATCAAGGCCTTGGGATACGCTGGTCATCTCAAAATCGCCAAAAAAAAAAAATAATGTTGAAACTTACTTAAGAACCCTGATGTCAGAAACCATTTTTTTCAGTTTTCTGTCCAATTTTGATGTTTTTTCGTCTTATTTGGGGCCTTTAAAGGTTATCAAGGCCTTGGGATACGCTGGTCATCTCAAAATCGCCAAAAAAAAAAAATAATGTTGAAACTTACTTAACCCTTGTCGTGCGGGGGCCGTAATATTACGGCCGTACCCAGAATACCGTTATTTTGGCATCAATGGCGCTCCATACATTTAGAGGTCATCGTAATACCATTTATTTCGTAGTGTATGCACGTTTCCTCAATCTGAAACTATTCATGTCATGTTTCTCACTTTAAATATTCATTTTGAGCTCAAATACGAACTTCAAAATTTGATATCGGACAAAATTGGGTTTTTTGGAGGGGTGGGCTTACCTTCAAGGTCTGAATCACGGAGTTCAGAGGACTGAAACCTTGACAATTACCGTTAAACTAAAGGCACATAACGACTGGTCGTGTCTATTATCAAAATACGCCGAGGAAACGACTACTTCCGGTTGCAAGTCCAGTTAAAGTTCAAAATTGGAAAAATTCCGAAATTTGGAGAATTTTGGTGCAAATGACCTTCTTTACACTGATGAACCCAGATCAGTTTCACTCCGACCTAACAACTGTTGTGATAAAAGTGTTCACTGGTGTCCACGCTACATGTTAACTACAGATGGATGCATCTATTAGCATCTCTCGGACTTACAGGTCGAGAAAAAGAACGAAAAAAGGTCAAAATTGACGCTTTTTGTACCTGAGGACCAACTTTGGGGCAAATTTCCGCCAAAAAAATTCCGCCTCCTCACCCCAACCACCCCACCCCGTGATCACCTATTTTAGATTTATTGTAATCAGTATGCATCAGCATCAGGGTACAGCTCATTTGCATATCATTTGCATATTTTTGCAAATCCTCGAAATTTAGACAATTTCTGAAAACAACTCAGCATGGTAAGGGTTAAGAACCCTGATGTCAGAAACCATTTTTTTCAGTTTTCTGTCCAATTTTGATGTTTTTTCGTCTTATTTGGGGCCTTTAAAGGTTATCAAGGCCTTGGGATACGCTGGTCATCTCAAAATCGCCAAAAAAAAAAAATAATGTTGAAACTTACTTAACCCTTGTCGTGCGGGGGCCGTAATATTACGGCCGTACCCAGAATACCGTTATTTTGGCATCAATGGCGCTCCATACATTTAGAGGTCATCGTAATACCATTTATTTCGTAGTGTATGCACGTTTCCTCAATCTGAAACTATTCATGTCATGTTTCTCACTTTAAATATTCATTTTGAGCTCAAATACGAACTTCAAAATTTGATATCGGACAAAATTGGGTTTTTTGGAGGGGTGGGCTTACCTTCAAGGTCTGAATCACGGAGTTCAGAGGACTGAAACCTTGACAATTACCGTTAAACTAAAGGCACATAACGACTGGTCGTGTCTATTATCAAAATACGCCGAGGAAACGACTACTTCCGGTTGCAAGTCCAGTTAAAGTTCAAAATTGGAAAAATTCCGAAATTTGGAGAATTTTGGTGCAAATGACCTTCTTTACACTGATGAACCCAGATCAGTTTCACTCCGACCTAACAACTGTTGTGATAAAAGTGTTCACTGGTGTCCACGCTACATGTTAACTACAGATGGATGCATCTATTAGCATCTCTCGGACTTACAGGTCGAGAAAAAGAACGAAAAAAGGTCAAAATTGACGCTTTTTGTACCTGAGGACCAACTTTGGGGCAAATTTCCGCCAAAAAAATTCCGCCTCCTCACCCCAACCACCCCACCCCGTGATCACCTATTTTAGATTTATTGTAATCAGTATGCATCAGCATCAGGGTACAGCTCATTTGCATATCATTTGCATATTTTTGCAAATCCTCGAAATTTAGACAATTTCTGAAAACAACTCAGCATGGTAAGGGTTAAGATCTAAATACTTTTTGAAGATGATTCAAAATTTCATTTTTGAGTGATTGAGTATTTTGTAAAAAAGGGGGAGGGTTTTTTACATGTTGTGCCGTATCTCTATAACAATTTATGATTATTGCTTAAAACTTTACACACTTCTTTGTTATATTGATCTAAAGATCTGTATACTTTTTGGTGATGATTCAAAATTTTATTTTTGAGTTATTGAGTATTTTGTTAAACAGGGGAGGTTTTTTTTTACATGTCACGGCGTATCTCAAAAATAATTTATGATTATTGCTGAAAACTTTACATTCTTCTTTGTTATATTAATCTAAAGATCTGTATACTTTTTGTTTTTTTTTAAAACAGGGAATGGGGGTTTCCCGCCATGTCCCAAAAACTATGTATGGTTATTGCTTAAACTTTCTCAGAAACTATTTATGATTATTGCATATAACTTCCACATAAGACGTCGGGCGTATCATGCGCTCATGGCGCAGCTGTTTATAGTTTTATTTATCATAAACATCTTTTTTTTTGTTTGGCTTTTACCCTTTCAATTCTTGATGAATTAAATATCATTTATAAGAAGTGTACATTTCAAATAGAATTCATAAATAACTGGAATAGAACATTTTTATTGGAAAATTATTGTTGCAAGTGCTTTCTAGCTTATATATGAAGCAGAAAAATAGGACATTTTTTTAGAGCAAATTTGCTGAAGTTATTTAATTGTGGAGTAAGATTGATTTGTGGAGGCTTTAAAAAAGAAACTATGTTTCTGCACATGTATGTTTATTAATTACACCGTAGTGTGAAGATAACTACTGCACTGTAAAATGATTATTTCTCAAATGTTAAAAAGAATGGGGTATTCTTTTACTTCTACTACAGGACAAAAATGTTTAAAGGTTAGGTGACGCAGCAAAAAGTTTAATATTGTCTAAAAATAGTACTATCTACCTATTTTTAAAGATATACTTTTATTTAAAGTTTGTAGTCAAGGAAGTTTAAAAGTCATACATTTTTTATGATATAAAAATGGCGTTCTCCAAGTCCTTACAAAAAGGACAAATTCCAGTGGGTTGTGAACTGTGTGATGGTGGGAATAAAATCAAATATAAATGTTTGGATTGTGAAGTTCTTATGTGCACTAAGTGTAAAGACAAAGTCCATGGTAGATTTAAGAATGCAAGTCTGCATATAATTAAAGACATCAAAGAGCTGGGCCAACAAGAAGAAGTGGACACATCTAACTTTAGTGATGTCAAATGTTTGGATCATTCTGATCAGGTGTGCTGTGTATACTGTAAAACTTGTAAGAAAGTCATCTGTGTAAAGTGTGTCACCAAAGTCCACAATGGTCACACCTTCATTGATGAAGAAGAACTTGAGGATAAAAAGAAGGTAATAAGAAATAGACAGAAGAAAGCAGAGAGTAGTGTAAATGATTTGTCCTGTTCTTCAGCCAAACTTCGGGACACAAAACAGCAGGAAGATTCCAAGTTTAGACAAATAAAGCAAGATGTTCTTACTCACAGGGAAGCTTTAAAAAGTGAAGTTGATCAGTATGCTGATAATATTTTAAAAGATCTAGAACAGACATGGAAATCAAATAGCAGTGTTATGGGAGCAGAACAAAGCAAGATTTATAAAACATTAGCAAACTTACAGACTGACAGTAACACCTTACAAAGTGCCATCACTTCCAAAGATTTTGTTAAATTCTTTGATGATTTTGATAAGTTGGCTATCTCATTAAACCAAGATGAACCATTATCAAAGGTGGAGATCTCATTATTGGGAAGATTTATGCCGGGCAACATTACTATTTCAAATTTTGGTTCAGTGGAAAATGGTGGAACCTTGGAAGTACAGCAATCTAAAATTGAAGTTAAAGTTGCTGAAGAGTTTACCACACAATTAAGATATGTTCATTATATGGCAAGATGTCCTGATGGTTTGCTGTGGATATATGATGGTGAATCCAACAAGTTACAATGTATAAAATTTAATAAAGACAATATTCAGATTATGTTAGATTTGGACATAGAAATTTTTGGATTAGTAGTAATGAATGCAAGCAACAATCTGCTTATAGTAGCTGAAGGCGAAACAAGACTTAAAATAATCAATAGTACCACTGGACAAATCACTGATTCCAATTATGATGTGAAACCATATATACCACATGCATTACCACATGCATTACCACAATGTGTTCATATAACCAATGACCACAGAGTTATAGTAGGTGTAGGAGGGATATACCTAAATACTGCTGTGATAGTGATGGGTCAGGATGGCACACATCTGGCAACATATCATCTAGACAGTAATAATGAACCATTATTTACAAACCCTAAAATAATTACCAGCACCAAAAATGGTAATATCTGTGTACTGGATCGAGTTAATTCTAACTATGGAAAAGGGGTGTTTTTAGGAAAAGAAGGAAAAATCAGACATGTATACACTGGTCATCCCACAATCAACAATGATGGAAAACCATTTGATCAGACTTACATGCTTACAACACCAGCAGATAACATAGTTCTTACAGATCTAGGCACTTCTACACTACATGTGTTAAACTGTGACGGGAACTTTATTGGTTATTACAATCTGTATGACCTTGGAATAGTTAATCCCTGTAGTCTTGCTTTGTCTACAGAAGGACATATGTATATAGGATTTTCAACTGAAAGAGATGGACCAGAAACATTAAAAGCAAAAGTTTATGAAGTGGGATATTCTGGCTTCTAGTAATCTATAACTGTGAAAAAGAGCTTTATTTTGAAACATTAATGATAAACTCAGTATTGCCCAGCATAAAATATCAATGTGACTGAATTGCTGTACATGTGCATTCTCTATAACCAAGAATATATCAATCAGATTGTTAATCAACAGGTGAATCACAATATTAAGCAACAATGGTTGGATTATATAGTTTCCTGTACTTTTCAATTTTTGAAATTAAAAATAAATTTGAATAAACTTCTGCTGTGACAGTATAAATATTTCTGAAATGTGTCAAGAAATAATGCTATTCCATGATGTATTATTATTTCTTTCAAGAAAAAAATACATGTATTCCACCTGTTGAGCAATGAGCCCATATCCCAGGCCAGGTTACTTTAAAGGGGCACTAGCTGTCACATTCATGGTCACCAATTTGACTCAAATTCTCACATTTGATTAATAACAATGTAAAACATTTATCCAATCTATCAAACGTTTAAAATAAACAGTTTACGGAGCATGGGGTAGATGATATGTAGGTTCGTTTCGTGTGTATTAAAATCCAGATGCCATCTAATTAACTATCGATTTGACCTCAGATGACCATATAAGCGATGTAAACACAAATAAAGATATGAATAGGTTAAACCAGCACGTGCAATTGGATTTTAATAGGTCTGTTTGATTTGAATTTATAGATTAGAAATATAAGTTTCTTATTGTTTTTAACCGTATAAGAATGATTTATGTGGATCGAATTAGTAATCAAATGATTTACCGTAGTTTCACTTTCATTGTTGACATTTTGTTTCTTTAAATAACCAGTTCACGTACAATGCATGCGTTGTCAGTCTCTAGCTAGGGAGGTAAATTGAGTTCACATGAATATCGGTTAGAATGATGATGACGTATTCACTTGCAAGTGAATCCGTCAAAAATTATGTATAATCGCTTATTTCAACAAAATTAAAGCAAATTGATTGCTATAAGCAAATTATTATTTCATTATTCCAATTCAATTAATGATTAATCTAAAAAAAAATCATACTTTATTTTTGTATATCTATCGTAGCTAGTGCTCCTTTAAGCTCCTTGTAGGAGTTATTAATCCATAAATGATGAATTTTACCAATATTTGGTACTTTTGTCCATCTTGTGGTCTAGTCGCAGTATGCAAGACAATAGCCATGGATAGTTTATGAGACAATAATTATAGTATATTTTATATACATAGTTATTTTTATCCTGCAGCAGTGTTATGTAAAACGTTTGTGTAAAGCTTCATATTTTAGAAGGTGGAAGACCTGGAAACTTTATACCATGTATACAAATACCGAATGTGATGAAGTTTCTGTCTGTCATATGTCCATTGTCCTTGATCTCATTTTCATTGTTCAGCAACTGCTTGAAAAAAATTACAATATATTTGTCAGATATTTGGAGATAGGTTCCTTGCAAAGTCTAAAATGTCTATCAGACAAGGTTCACCTGACCTTAATCTCATTTCATTAATCAGTGATAAAGGTTGAAATTACATGATTAGGTCTGTTTCTCAGATACTTTAAACAGTAGGTCAAAAATATGGTGTGTAGAATAATTGTCAGGGGTACATGTCAGATTGGCAGGTTTCTACTGACCTTGACCTCATTTTCATGGTTCATTGGCTATTCTTAAGCTCTTTGTGGTTTGTGTAAAAGAGAAGAAGTGGTATAATTGCCAATGAGAAAACTCCCCACAAGAAACCAAATGATACAGAAATTAACAACAACAGTTCACCATATTGACATCAACAATGAGCAAAGCTTATACCACATAGTCAGCTAAAAAAGGGCCTTAAATGACAAATGTAAAACAATTCAAACAAGAAAACTAATGGCATGATTTATGTAAAAATCTTTTAACGACAAACAAATATGTAACACATAAACAAAGGACAACCACAGGATTACAGGCTCTTGACTTGGAATGGTAGTGATGATTGCAAGCAACAATCTGCTTATAGTGGCTGGAGGAGAAACAAGACTTAAAATAATCAATAGTTGCACTGGACAAATCACAGATTCCAATTATGATGTTAAATTATATAATTCACAAGTATTGCCAAATTGTGTTCATATAAGCAATGAGCGCAAAGTTATAGTGGGTGTAGGAGAGATATATCTAAATACTGCTGTGATAGTGATGGATGAGGATGGCACACATCTTGCAACATATCAACATAACAGTAATAATGAACCATTATTTACAAGCCCTAAAATGATTACCAGCACCAAAAATGGCAACATTTGTGTCATAGATGTAGTAGATTCTGACCATAGAAAAGTGGTGGTTTTAGGAAAAGATGGAGAAATCAAACAGGTTTACAGTGGTCATCCAACAATCAACATTGAAGGCAAGCCATTTGATCCGAATGACATGCTTACAACACCAGCAGATAACATTGTTCTAACAGATCTTTCCACACTAGTACACTACACATATTAAACTGTGGAGGGAACCTGATTGGTATTGCTTTGTCTACAGAAGGACATATGTATATAGGTTGTTCAAATAGAGAAGAAAGCCCAGAAATATTGAAAGCAAAATTTTTTGAAGATAAATTCTGTTATGATATTAAATTGGAATATTACAGTATTTTATCCTTACAGAATAAAGGTTATAGAATATTCCAAGAGGAACAGATATTATGGCAATTTGTTTATAGCAAAGTTTTCAGGGGAACTTCTGTTAGTTGGAACAAAGAAACATTGACACTAATGGCTCCTGACTTGCAACAGACACATAAACCATGTGTTGGGGTTAAACATGTTTGTTTCTTTAATACTTTTAGCAATATCTCCTTTACCTCTAATTCATTGTTTATTGGACTGGCTATTATTCAAATACAATGAGCAGTATAAAATAATTGTAAGGTGTTCCTGTCCATTAATGGCAGGTTTCATCTGACCATGACCTCATTTTTATGGTTAATTGGACAAAATGATGTGCAGTTTTGTGGTTTTGTCTATTTCTCAGATATTATAAGTAATAGGTCACTTTAGTTTAATTGTTTGACAATTGTAAGGTGTTAAGTTTTCTTTGTTGTTATGAAAATGAGAAGATATTGGTGGGAATAGACATTTATCCAATAGAGTTAAAATCGGGAGGAAGTTAGCAGTTATAGCCCACTGTACAGCCTTCAACAATGAGAAAAAGTTATACTGTATAGTCATTTATATAAGCCAATGACATCCAAAATATCAAACAATAAAAACGTGAAACTAAAGGCCTAGTTTATAACAAAACAGTGTATGAAAAACAAATATGACAGATATGAACCTAAAGACAACAACTGTATTAGTGGTGCCACAAAAATACAAGTTCCAAGTGGAAGATAAATTCTGTTATGATATTAAATTGGAATATTATAGTATTTGATCCTTACAGAATAAAGGTTATAGAATATTCCAAGAGGAACAGATATTATGGCAATTTGTTTATAGCAAAGTTTTCAGGGGAACTTCTGTTAGTTGGAACAAAGAAACATCGACACTAATGGCTCCTGACTTGCAACAGACACATAAACAATGTGTTTGGGTTTTAAACACGTTTGTTTCTTTAATACTTTTAGCAATATGTCACTTTTATTTGGTTTTTGAAATAAATACATGGTGACCATGTTGTCTGACAAGGTTCATCTGACCATGCCCTCATATTTATGGTTTATTGGTCAATGTTCCTTTTCCTTATTAGGTCTGGTTATCAGATCTATAAGCAATAGACCAACTATACTAGTATTTAGTGTTTGGTATGATTGTAAAGTGTTGTGTCTGTCTGACAGTGTTCATCTGACCTTGACCTCATTTTCACTGCTTGTTGATGATGTATAATTGTAGACAACCTTAATATTACACACTTTGAACATAAATTAAAGGATTATGTTTACTCTTTTTCTTTTTGTATTTTGTAACTGGTGTTCCTGATTATATCAGTTCTTAAGTTACCATTAGGAATTGGTTAACTGTATTTGGTTTATGGAATGATTTTAAGGTGATTTTGACTGTTATGTCTGGCAGCTTTCATCTGGTTTTTTTAGATCTTAAATTGGAAAATTTTCTGAAACCTTGTGTGTGACTGGTTACAAATATAAAACAAATAAAGCACAGGAAACTTCAAATGGATTAACAACTATATTTGATCTGAATGTAGGATAAATATTATATAAGTGGCAGTAAATCATTGTATTTTAAATTTCATACCTTTAAAAGTTTGTTTTTATGACTGATAAAAGTTTTACTAGACTGAGTTTTATTGATGTACTGTTGGTAAGGATGGGATCTTTTTTGAGAATGGTTATGGTTCTTGTGATATTGCCAGGACATAAATAAATGTTAATCTGGTTTGCTGTCGTTGTGACAGCCTTTTGTTTTTAAAGTGCATTGAATCAGGTTAAAATTTGGTTTGATGATGTAGGTTATATTGACGTCAACATGAATATTAAGTAATACACATATATTTACTTTGCTGTGACTCTTTTAAAAATTATCCCAAACACTGGTCTTTAGCTGAACAAGGAAAAGTGAAAGTATGAGCTTCTATTATAGTGAATGCACATATTCCTATTTCAAAGGGAATTGATTTACTGTCTATGATAATAAGTTAAATGACACAGCAAAAGGTTTTTAAGTAGAAAATGTTATTTGCCCTTATCTTTGATATAAATATCTACCTATGTAAATAGCTTGATACTTTAAGTTTATAAAATTTAATGGAGAAAATCAGTCATTGTTATCATGGCATTCTCTAAGTCAGTACAAATTCCAGTAGAACAAAAAGGACAAATTTCAGTAGAGTGTGAGTTTTGTGAAGGTGGGAATAAAATCAAATATAAATGTTTGGACTGTCAAGTTCTAATGTGTAGTAGATGTAAGGACAAAGTCCATGCTAGATTTAAAAATGCAATTGGGCATAAAGTTAAAGACATCAAAGAGCTAGGCCAGCAAGATGAAGTGGATACATTTAACTTTACTGATGTCAAATGTTTGGATCATTCTGATCAGGGTTGCTGTGTATACTGTAAAACTTGTAAGAAAGTCATCTGTGTGAAGTGTATAACCAGGGTCAACATTCACACAGGCCACACCTTCATAGATCAAGAAGAATTTGATATGAAAAAGAAGAAAATAAAAGATAATCGCGAGAGAGCAGAAGGAAATATCCAGTATATGGTCGAAATATTGAACAAAATTGAGGAATTAAAAGAGCAGGAAGATGCCAAATTTAAAAAAAGCAAGCAAGATATTTGTATTCATAGGGAAGCTTTAAAGAGTGAAGTGGATAGGTATGCTGATAAACTTGTTAAAGATCTAGAGCATACATGGAAATCAAATAGCAGAGTCATTGAAACAGAACATGGCAAAACGAACAAAGCATTAGAAAACTTACTAATTAGCTGTAATTCTGCTAAAATTATGACAACTTCCAGAGATTTAAAAAAATTCTTTTATAATTTTGATCAATTAGCTATTTCATTAGCTGAAGGACTTCCACCAGGAAGGCTTGATTGTCATTTGGGAGTTTTGAGATATCCCAAACCAGAAAAGTTTGAATTATTATGAAGATTCATACCAGCAGGCCAATTTAAAGTGATGAGTTTTGGTTCAATGAAATATTGTATCCTTGATATACATCATGATTTGCATTCTAAAATTGAATGTAAAGTTTCCAAAGTGTTCACCACAGATTTAAGAAATGTTCATGGTATGGCAAGATGTGTTGATGGGACTCTTTGGATATATGATAGCATTTCTGAAAAGCTACAATACTAGTATATGAATTATGTCAAAAACAATATAAAGGTCATGTTGGAGTTGCAGATAACAGTTCTAGGAATGTTAGTAATGAGTGCATGCAACAACCTGCTGATGTCAGTGGCAGGTGAGACAAGACTACAAATAATTAATAGTACCACTGGACAGATGACAGATTCCAATTATCATGAAGAACCCATTGCAGGCCTATCAGTACCAAACTGTGTTCATTTAACTAAAAATGATTCCATTATAGTAGGTGTAGGGGTATTAGAGAAAAATGTGGTGCCTGCTGTCATAGTTATGGGTCATGATGGCAGGTGTCTATCAAAATATGAACAAACATTGTATAATAAACCTTTATTTACATGCCCTAAAGGAATTACCACCACCAAAAATGGAAACATTTGTGTTCTGGATTGTCCAGATGTTGATCATAAAAGAGTGGTTGTTCTAGGAGAAAAAGGAGAATACAGACAGATATACACTGGTCATTACAGATTGAACAAAGGAAGAATAAAACGATTTACACCCACTGATCTGCTTACAACACCAGCAGATAACATTGTTATAACAGATTTCTTCACTGGGATCCTACATGTGTTAAACTGTGAGGCTAAATTTATGGGTTATTACAATCTTTATGCCATTGGAATTATATATCCCTGTAGTCTTGCTTTGTCTACAGAAGGGCATATGTATATTGGATGTTCAACTGAAACAGATGGACCAGAAACGTTAAAGGCAAAAGTTTATGAGGTGGAATATTCTGGCTTCTAGTGTTCTATAACTGTGAAAAAAAGAGCTTTATTTTGAAACATTAATGACAAACTCGGTAATGCCCGGCATTAAAAATTACTATGACTTAATTACTGTGCATGTGCTCACTCTATAACCAAGAATATATCGATCAGATTGTTAATTAACAGATGAATCACATTATAAAGCAACAATGGTTGGATTATATAGTTTCCTGGACTTTCCATTTTATGAAATTTAAAATAATTTTGAATAAATTTCTGGCATAATAAATATTTTCTGTTTTGTGTCAAGAAATTATGCTATATCCCTTGATGCATCATTATAACACTATCCTGCAGGGGTGTTATGTAAACTTTTGGCTTAAAGTGTCATATTTCAGATGGTGAAAGACCTGGATCCTTCATACCTTGTATACAAATACCTGATATATGAAGTTTCTGTCTTTCTGTCATATGTCCATTGTCCTTGACCTCATTTTCATTGTTCAACTAGTGCTTGAAAAAAATTACAATGTATTTGTCATGTGAATAGGATAACTATATTTTGGTTCCTTGCAAAGTCTAAATGTCCATCAGACAGAGTTCACCTGACATTGATCTCATTTCATTAATCAGTGATAAAGGTTATAATTACATGATTAGGTCTGTTTCTCAGATACAATAAGCAGTAGGTCAAAAATAAGGTGTATAGAATTATTGTCAGGGGTACATGTCAGATTGGCAGGTTTCTGCTGACCTTGACCTCATTTTCATGGTTCACTGGCTATTCTTCAGCTCTTTGTGGTTTGTGTAAAAGAGAAGATGTGATATGATTGCCAATGAGACAACTCCCCACAAGAAACCAAACGATACAGAAATTAACAACAGGTCACCATATGGCCTTCAACAATGAGAAAAGCTTATAGCACATAGTCAGCTTAAAAAGGGCCTGAAATGACAAATGTAAAACAAAGAAAACAAATGGCATAGTTTATGTAAAAAAAAAATAATGACCAACAAAAATGTAACACATAAACAAAGGACAAGCCTCAGAATTACAGGCTCTTGACTTGGGACAGGCACATTCATACAGATCCCAACCCAGCCCTAGCCTGGGACATTGGTGTAATTTGGTTTGTTTTTAAAGAACTATACGCAATAGGTGAACTATATTTGGTGTACATGGAGAAATATTGACGTAAACATTTTGGTCTAGATTGTATTTTGTGACGTTGACCTCATTTTTAGCTCACCTGGCCAAAAGGCCAAGTGAGCTGTTCTCATCACTTGGCGTCCGGCGTCCGGCGTCTGTCGTCCGTTGTCCGTCGTCTGTCGTTAACTTTTACAAAAATCTTCTCTGAAACTACTGGGCCAAATTAAACCAAACTTGGCCACAATCATCATTGATGTATCTAGTTAAAAATTTATGTTTTGTTACCCGGCCAACCAACCAAGATGGCCGCCATGGCTAAAAATAGAACACAGGGGTAAAATGCAGTTTTTGGCTTATAACTCAAAACCCAAAGCATTTAGAGCAAATCTGACTAGGGGTAAAATTGTTTATCTGGTCAAGATCTATCTGCCCTGAAATTTTAAGATGAATCAGACAACCCATTGTTGGGTTGCTGACCCTAAATTGGTAATTTTAAGGAAATTTTGCTCTTTTGGGTTATTATCTTGAATATTATTATAGATGGAGATAAACTGTAAACAGCAATAATGTTCAGCAAAGTAAGATTTACAATAAGTCAAAATGATCAAAATGGTCAGTTGATCCCTTTAGGAGTTATTGCCCTTTATAGTCAATTTTTAACCTTTTTTCGTAAATCTCCATGATCTTTTACAAAAATCTATTCCTCTGAAACTATCGGGCCAAATTAATCCAAACTTGGCCACAATCATCATTGATGTATCGCGTTTAAAATTTGTGTTTTGTTACCCGGCCAACCAACCAAGATGGCCGCCATGGCTAAAAATAGAACATAGGGGTAAAATGCAGTTTTTGGCTTATAACTCAAAAACCAAAGCATTGAGAGCAAATCTGACTGGGGTTAAATTGTTTATCTGGTCAAGATCTATCTGCCCTGAAATTTTAAGATGAATCAGACAACCCATTGTTGGGTTGCTGACCCTAAATTGGTAATTTTAAGGAAATTTTGCTCTTTTGGGTTATTATCTTGAATATTATTATAGATAGAGATAAACTGTAAACAGCAATAATGTACAGCAATTTAAGACTGAAAAATAAGTCAAAATGACCAAAATGGTCAATTGACCCCCTAAGAAGTAATTGTCCTTTATCATCAATTTTTAACAATTTTCAAAAAATTTACAAATTTTTACTAACATTTTCCACTGAAACTACACGGACAAGTTCATTATAGATAGAGATAATTGTAAGCAGCAAGAATGTTCAGTAAAGTAAGATGTACAAACATATCACAATCACCTAAACACAATTTTGTCATGAACTGTCTGCTTCCTTTGTTTAATTCACATATACCAAGGTGAGCGACACATGCTCTTTTGAGCCTCTAGTTATGGTTTGATGGTCAATGTTAAGGTTTTTGGTAGGTATTATGGTATACTGTTGTCTCTCTGTCTGTCTGCCCATCTGTCATCCATCTATCAATCTGTCCATCATCAACATGTTGGACAATAACTTAAAAATTATTAGACCAATTTGCATAATTCTATTTATGTAAGCTCCTTTTTAATTTTTATAAAGTTTAGATTTTATTTTTCTGAGTAATGGTGTTATTTATAAAAAAAAGTGATTTTTTTTCCAGTTTTTGGACAATAACTCAATGAAATTGGTGAATTGTTATAAAGAATTCTCTACTGAAATCTCATGGTTAATCTGGAAAAAACTTGCTAACTTAGTATTTAGTTTAGGAAATATATTCTGAATGTCTGCCAAACAAGTGTATGTGGAAGTAAAAAAAGAGCTTAGTGGTCAAATCACCTACAATAGCAGGGGGTATTATGTTTTCTTGTCTCTGAATCCAGATATCATTATTTCTGTTAGGCTCTTTGTCCTTCATTTTAGTATAATACCTTGAAATTGTTATAAAATTAACCCAAAATCGATACATTTATTGATAACAATGAGAAATTAGAAAAAAGAATTGATTTTGACTAAGAGTTTGTGGGCCAACATGGAAACATTATACTGTCAACATGGCTTGGTTCCCTAGGAACATATTTTCTTGTTTGCTAGCCTTTGAAATGAAAGTTTATGTGAATATACATCCATTATATTATAGGCAATTGCCTTTCAATGGAGAAAAACACTGACTTTCAGGGTATGTTTTTTCTGTTTATGAACCCATATGGCATCCCTATAATAGAATATAACAAAAGGCTGTCAGAGTGAAAATGATTTTTGAAAATCTGAAATCCTGACTATAATCAATTCAACAGGTACAATCATTGATAGACTATCTACACATAAACTATACTTATAAATTTCACCATTTCTGTTCAAAGGGAAATAACTGAAAATAAAAATAAATCATAAAAACTGGAAATCCTATTTTTTGAACTTACATGTAAATAAACTAACAGATTAATAGTTTATAGTCTTAGATGCATGATTTTTTTTATTAGTTGTTAGTGGCTTTGAACTAGCTGTTAGATAACTGAGAGTTATCTCAGATCTTTTTCTAGTGTCTTTTTGTTTAAAAGGATGTACAAGTCCATGTCCTCCTGTATTTTTGTCCATCTGATGAGTTAAGCCTTTTTCAACTGTTTTTTTTTATAGTTCGTTCTTATGTTGCACTGCCCCAGGTTAAGGGGAGGGTTGACTCCCGCTATCATGTTTAACCCCACCACATTACTTATGTATGTGCCTGTCCCAAGTCAGAAGCCTGTAATTCAGTGGTTGTCGTTCGTTTATGTGTTAAATATTTGTTTTTTTCCGTTCATTTTTTTGTATATAAATTATTAAAGGCCATTAGTTTTCTCGTTTGAATTGTTTTACATATCTGGGCCTTTTATAGCTGACTATGCGGTATGGGCTTTGCTCATTGTTGAAGACCTTACAGTGACCTATAGTTGAATGTCTGTGTCATTTTGGTCTCTTGTGGACAGTTGTCTCATTGGCAATCATACCGAATCTTCTTTTTTATAAGTATGACTTTTTGCTATTACAGTCCATAACTCAACAACACTATGATCTAATTTGACCTTCATGAAGTTTTGGGAAACAACAGTATAATCTAAATTTAAAAAGATTACATTAAAGTATTAACAAAATATTGCACAGACAATTCTCTAATAATCTTTTTTCACTACTGAAGGTCTACAACTCTACTGCTAGAAAAGCTGAAAATCAAATGTGACATTCATTTAGTCTCAGGAAACGACATATCTTAATTTGAAAACATTTTGTCAGAAGTGTTTTCATGTTAATGAATGGACAGCAGCTGCTTACCCACTGTACATTCTCAAATTAATAACCGATTTTTCCTTCGTACATTTGGTTAAAAATAAGAAGATATGGTAAGATTGCCAATGAAACAATTATCCACCAAAGACTAAATGTAGTTGTTGTAAGCAACTGTAGGTCATCATAATACGCCAACATTGAGTAAAACCCAAACAGTAGAGTAATTATGCTATTAAAAATCAAAATTTTCATAGTGTTTTACTAACCTTTTGTCAGTTGTTGATCCAAGGCATTTATATACTTTCAGGTTGTCAATACGAAGGAAGAAATTATCGCCATGGTGATACCATAACAGCTGACAAATGTTCCAGGTGTATCTGTAGAGAAGGTAAGAAAAGCAGCTTAATTACCGGTATAAAAAAAGTGGTATGATTGCCATTGAGACAACCTTTCACAAGAGACCAAATGATACAGAAATTAACAACTATAGATCACCATATGGCCTTCAACAACTTTACTTTAACTTTAACTTTATTCAGATGGTGTGGACTAAAAGATCTGTACATTGTCTTTTATAATGCTGTTTATACTGGAAAATATCTTCACTAGCTACTGATGGCAATATCGTTCAATATCGTTCTATTCATATACATGTATCAATAGAAAGGTAAAACTTTTGTACAAGGGTCAAGTCTGTGGTAATATAATTCATACCTGGTAGTCCTATGTATTTGATGATATGTCTGTGACAGTAGTTAGGCTAGGTCAACAACTAGATCACCTTATTCTATATTTCATGCTCTTTTTTGCTGATTTATGATCTACAGGTGAGTTGGATTGTCAGCGTCCACAGTGTTCACCACCCAGATGTAGGAACCCAGTACAACAACAAGGTGACTGTTGCCCCTCTTGTACAGAGTGCCAGTATGGAGGACAGACATACCAAAATCTACAGAGGTTTACTCCATCTGAACGGCCATGTCTGTCTTGTCAGTGTAATGTAAGTTATACATGTAATGTGGTAGACAGGTACTGTGGATAGTTTATTTACGTGGGCACCAATTTTTGTGGATTGAGAATGGCTGTTTTTGTGAATGTTTGATTTCATGGTTTTGCCATAGTCTGCATATAAACATAAATTTGCAATTGACAGATTGAAGATTTAGATTTGTGGTTCACCTGTACCCACGAAATCCAAATAATTAGTATCCAAAGAATAATAATGAATCCGTCAGTAAAGCAAAATAAGCTGATACTCCATTTCAGTACCACGACAAAAGCAAAATATTTTCAGATCAGAAAGATTATTTCAGCATATAATTTGTGAAACAAACAAAGATGAAGGGAAACAAAGAGATTGAATGAAAATAAATGAGATATTTAAACTTCAAAATTGTTTTTTAAAATGAAATTAACACAGAACCTTTCATATCTAATGCATGGGAAATTGACAATATAGAGTGTCAGACTGTTACTTTTATCCTTTGTATAATGATAACTTCTCTGCTTTCAGAAAGGGGAAGTAACCTGTGAGGACAAGAAACTGACCTGTCCACCTTCTTCCTGTAGCCACCCGGACACATCCCCAGGTCAGTGTTGTCCATCCTGTAGGGGATGTTTCTTTATGAGGAGGAAGTTCAGAAACAATCAGAAGTTTGTTCCACCAGGTGGTGACGCTTGTAAAATATGTCTCTGTAGGGTAAGATAAGTATAGTGCTAGTAAACTGCTTTGGATAAATTTGATATGAAGATGTGCATTAGATTTACGAAGGTTAAACACTTTTAATTTGGAGTATATTTTGAATATTGAAAATTTGACATTAAAGCAAATGAATAATAAAGGGACAACAACATATATATCTCACTATAGATTGGTTTACTTACTGAACCTAACTTGTCTTGTTTTTGTAAAGTTGCTATTTCATTGAGTATTACTATATATGCATTTGTACCCCAATTTTTTATTGGTATTTTGTCAATTGAAAAATATTACATTGAATGCAGGTTCTATTTAGCTTCATATCAAGGATAGACTGTTTTTATTTGAATATTATAAAACCAAAGGTTAACTGGGGTATAGAAATTTGGTTATCCATTATTAATGGCCCGTATGATTGTGTGTAAATGTATTCAATAAAAAATTACGTGGAAATATTTATTGAAAAGTATAATATAGTTTTATGTTTATAGGATGGAACAGTGGACTGTCAGGACATGGGTTGTCCCCCTTTGAACTGTATCAACCCTGTCAAACCACCAGGTCATTGCTGTGGTACCTGTCCAATGGCCTGTACTGTACTTGGCAAGACATACAACGAAGGACAAATGTTTGACGATCCTAAAGACAAATGTTCTGTGTGTATGTGCACAGTAAGTAACCATAGCAACTAATTATCAATATAAATCATACATATGTTTATCCATACTATCATGACTATATCTCATTTGATGTAATTTCAGTTTTGCTTTTATCTTATTTTATTGTCTTGTGAAAGTTTTCAATTGAGCAACAAAGATATATAAATGATGTTGCTTTTGCTTTATTTTATTTCATTTATTTATTATATATGGGAAATACATTATCAGTGTTATATGAACCTTATAATGTTCAATGTGTGTATTATTTCATGTATATTAAAGTTACTACCAGTCATTCAATATTGTCAAATTAGAACTGCAGTGATTTTATATGACACCATTGACCAACTTAGTTTATCTTTCAAGTATAAAATATATGCCAGATCAGACCATTTGTTATGTGGATTCATGAGGTTTTGTTTCAATTCATGCTAGCCTTGGTCTTTTTGAACTGACCATCCAGTATTGGCTTTTGTTTATTGTTGAAGGTTATTGCCAGACATTCATAGATACAGGCTGTTGTCAAAGACCATTATAAAACTTTAATGTTATGATATCAACGATCTTTGGTTGGATTGCCGTTGACAGTTCAATCATATGATACTTTTATTTTTAATGCCCCCATTCCTAGGCAAAGAGGGCATTAAGTTTTACCCTTGACTGTCCATTCCAATTTCTTTTCCCCACTCTTTAACTTTACTTGAGTTTTTCTCATCCAAATTTTATGAAACTTCTTCATAATGTTGAGAATCAAAACTCACCGACAGAATTCGAGTTTGGGCAGTAAGTCACTGTTCTATGAGTTATGCCCTTGAAAACTTAGAAAATTTTCAAATTATTTTTTCCCACACTCTTGTTGCTGTTTCAAAATATTATGATACTTACACACAATATCACCAAGCACATATCAAGTTCAGTTGCATTTCTTTCACTTTTCTGGAGTTATGTCCCTTTACAAATGGAAAAAAATGCTAAGTTTGCCATCTATTCATAAGAGGGCGTCTGTGTCCCATTGACACATTCTTTTATTTTTAATTTGATAATGAGATAATTGTTAGATCGAATTAATTGACTGGTAGTATTTGTATCTGTTTGTCATGTGATATTTATATAAATCTGATTGGTGCTTACACAGAGATCTAGAACAGGGGTGAGTATTACCAGTGCAACACGTTTGTCTTGTTTGGAATGCATTTTCTGTTAACTTGCTTATACACCCTCTCTTTATATGTTTGAATGTTTTAAAATTTGTAAAAAGTGTTACATAAATGATTTACCATTTGAAAAATGAAAATTGTGTTAAAAAGGAATTATTTGAATGGAATAATTTTAAATTCTGCAAAATTAATTAATAAGAAATATATGATAAAAACTAACACAGTTTTGGAGGGTTAGACATGCTTGCATGGCTAAGGGGGTTTGGTTAGTTCATATTGAAATATCAGTGAAAGTGAAATGCACCCATAGCTCACCCTCTTTAGTTCGATTAGTTTTCATCTTACATTTCTGATCAATTTTCAAGGATTCAAAATTATTTCATATTCAAATAAATCCATGTTTATTGAACATACTGTGGATTCATTATTTTTCATTGAATACCAATTTTCGTGGGTACAGGTGAACAACGAAATTAAATGTTCAACAAATAAAATATTTTCATAAGGCTTACTATACAGAGATTGGCAAAACCACAAAATCAAATATCCACGAATATGCCAGTTTTCAGCATTCCACGAAAATTGATACCCATGAAAATAAATGACCCCGCATATTCACAAATAAACATGCGATTTGACCAGATGATGTTTTAATCATTGTCAAACGCATTTTGAAGACCTTGGATGTAGAGTGGGAGATGAATTTGAACCTTCTGCTCATTTGTTAAAAAAAGTACTTCTGATAAGGTGCTCTTATCATCTGCATCGAGCTAAAATAGACAGTTTCTGGTTATGTGTATAGTATCATAGAAAAAAACAACAGAAAACACCAGTGAAAATGTCTTTTCTTCTATGATAAATAACAGATAGATTAACTATGAAAGTTATTGAGGTGATGGTATTTCAAATGTAAACCTAACCAAAGTATCTGTTTATCTTTAAGTAAATATTTTAACAGTTTATCTAACAAAGTAGACATTGCATTTACAGTAATAAAACTAATTAAACAATACTTATCTTTTAAAAAATGTAAAATACTTATTAAATGATATAAAACCGTACTCTACAATACTAAAAAAAAATGTGGTACTTGTTATACACTCTATATACCCTTGGTATCTAGTCATTAATTGACTATTGATAGACCCTATCCTATATCCTATCTTCTACATAGAGTATCACATAAAACTCCTAGGTTCAGGGGAAAGTATTAATGCATTATTGATAATAGCATCTGAAATCATAGACAATTTCAGCGGGATAGGGGTTTCTTTGGGAAAATTGGGTTGATCATATAGGGAATCACTAAAGCATGACTGTAGCGTGCCCCTTCTGATGGCAGTCAGTTGGACCCCTTATGAAAAGTACTAAATCAGCACCTGAAAATGTTTACAAACAGATTTTATATTACTTATTTGTTAACACCCAAGTTGTACATAAATCTGCAAAATTATTTATTATAAAAGAAAAAAAATATATCGTTTTACAATTAACCAAAAAAGTCAATAATATTTTCAGTTTCATTTTTTGCTTACCTGGCTTTGGACCAGTTTTAACTGTTGTCTTAGGTTTGTACATATCAAATCATACCTAAAACAACAGGGCCTATGAAAACAAAGCTAGTAGTGATAAAATTTGTCTGAGTACAAAATGTATAAAGACATCCCATGACTTGGCTTCCTTCTAATGAACAAAGATTTACATTGATGGTTATTTGAGTAAAGGTTCATACAGGTTTTTCTATTAAGCCTTAGAAAATAGTGGTATTTTGCTTTGACAAGACACTTATTTGAAAATACAAAACTTTTTTGACAGAAAACTTCATTATGTTGAATTGTCAGCTTTTGTCGTTTTGAACATTACTACACATTTTATTCTGATGGCACAGCTTTTACAATTGCTTCCCGAACCAGAATTCTGAATTTCTGAACAGTACAGCTATGACATTTACAGGATCTTTATATTTTCTTTTGTTTTTCACTTGCTGCTTGTATTTTCACATTGTTTCGTGTGGTATATTACACGCTGCATGCTTCAGCATGTTTCTTGAAATAATTGAGTTTTTCCTCTTTTATTTCCCAAAGTTTACCATCTTTAAGAATTTTCTTAAGGATTAAATTCCTTTTCAATCACATTTTTTGCTGAATTCAAGTTAAATACAATGCACTGACATTTTACTTAATCTTGTATTTAGGGCAGGAGAATTACGGTAAATTTCTTCATCTCTCATTGTGACAATTTGACCACAGACAAGACAATAGAAACATTTTCATATGTTATAATTCAATAAATTTGAAGTTTATGATACTGTTACAGTAGAATTTTACATGAAATAATAGATGCAACATACAAGGCTTGATGATTTGTTATTTAATGAATAAACTTGGAAGAGAATTAATATAATATTATAGGTTATATAGTTTGATATCTAGGAATAGGTTTTTAAATATAAATTGGAAGATTCTTAAACAATTCCTGACACCAAGCAGCAGTCATATAATTAACCAACAAATAGAGTTAACCAACAAATAGAACTTCAAAGTGTCAGGCAGCACTCAGTTTCTTATTCTGAAGTATTGTTGATAATTTCCTTCCTTTATTCACGTCATAACCAATATCAGTCAGAATGAAAATCACATTTCATTGCTAGATCTAGTGTTAAATGCAATGCACTGAAATTTTACTAAAGTTGGTAGGAAAAATACAGTCAATTTCTTCATCTATATTATGAATAATATAAGGAATATGAGATGAAGAACAATAGTAAACAGCTGTATTCCTTTGCTTTTGAGCTTTTTTCATGCGTGTGTAGTGATATTTTTGGTCATCATACACCATAATCTTTCTATACTATCAGTTCATTTTCATTTTTATTGTCTGATCACTTATACTGACCAAGACACTACCTTTTGTAGTAAACCGACTAAAGGATATCATCTTAATTTTACTTTTTCATATTTTTTTATTATTAAACTTGACAAAGTATATGTTTTGAGATAGATTTAAATGTATAATGAATGATTTTGTTTTATTTTTAGAATGGGGAAGTGAGATGTCAGATGAGAAGTTGTCCTCAAGTCACATGTAGCCATCCAGCCCAGCGTCCAGGAGAGTGCTGTCCATCTTGCTTTATGTGTAGATATAATGGACAAAATATCTTAAATGGACAGAATTACATTGACCCCAGACAACCATGTGTAGAATGTTCCTGTTCAGTATGTTTTTAATGATCATGATTATAAAGAAAACAAATTATTAGAGAAAGATTTTCTGCTCTGATGTTGGGTCATTCATCTGTTTGACATACCGTTCAGCGGGTTATTTTCGCGGGGTGTAAATTTTCGCTTATTTTCGCGGATAGAACAAAATCGCCAAAATAAATTCCGCCAATTTAAAAGTGTACATGCAAAGGTATTGATAAAAGTTTCGAAACCGCCAAAATAATAACCGCAAAAATATTTCATATACCTTATTTAATGAAAATCGCGAAATTTTACACCCGCGAAAATTGCCCGCTATACGGTATTACCCATTTACATTATCAATTTTTCTTTTGTAAATATGAAAATTTAGGTCTTTTCTCATTTCTTTTATTTTGAAACGCCATACTATTTTTCCAGAAAACGGTTGTAGATATGTATAAAGTTTACCCAAAGAATGAACTGTATTAAGTCTAGATATGACATTAGACCTTTAGGCTCAAAATTCTTGGTAGAGTTAATACACGAACTAAAATTTTATATTCTATCTGCACTCTGGGCTGTATTTGGCATTGCATTCTTCTTTTGTGCTTAATCTCCCCTCTGTCTGATTAAAAAAAAAATTGAGGCGAACAAATACCAAAGTGACATTCAAACTCATTAGTCAAAAATAAACTGATCACCATGGCTAAAAAGAAGAAGACAAACAGACAAACAATGTTCACTTAACACAACATAGAAAACTAAAGACAAAGCAACACAAATAATTAAATAGGGTAGTGCCTTTTGGGAGTTTATTCATCAAAATGTCATTGACCATGGAATGAAATTGACCAACAGTATGTGCAGTACTAATTTATACACCATAGTTATAAGTTCAAGGTACATTGATAGAACATTTTGTTTTTAACCTATAAGAGTAGCATTTCTTGTTGCTCACAACTGTTATATCTTTTTCATTTTCATTAAGTTATTTTAACATGTAAAGAATAAAAACCACAAATGTTGTCCATTTGAGTTTGCCTTCTTGTTGATTCTACCATTTATCATCTGTTTTCAGTATGGTATTGTAACATGTACAGATAAGATAGGTGAATGTCCCCCCATAAGTTGTCCTTACCCAGAGACAGAGCCTGGTAGTTGCTGTCCTGTATGTAAACCAAAGGATTGTGTCATCAATGGAGTGGTGTTCAAAGAGGGATTGACCTTCACCAACCCTGATGACAGATGTCAGGACTGTCAGTGTGACAGAGGTCAACCTAGATGTAGGACAAGATCCTGTCTGGAGGTCAGATGTAGATATCCTAGTTTTACTGCTGATAAGTGTTGTCAGGAGTGTGTAGGTGAGTTAAACAAGAAATGTCTCATTCTATGTTGCTGTTGTTTCATTATTTGTGTGGGTTGTACAGTGGAACATGTGAACCTCGAAATTAAATGTTCAACGAATGACAAATTTCCTGTAGGCTTGTCTACAGATTCAGGAAAAACCAAGATATTAAATATTCAAGGACATGTAAATTTACCTTAATCCACAAAAATAGGTACCCATGACAATAGCCTAGGCCATTGATTTATTGTATGACATTGACTTTATATCAAATTATATATTCAAATTATTCTGATGGGATTATGTAAAATAACAAAGAATTATATAATGAAGTGTGATTTAAATGTTCCAAATGAAAGCTCATATCAAAAGTTGTTGAAAAACTTACATTTTGATAAATTAACAAGAGCTGTGAAAACTGTGACATTATTCAAATTTTTATGAAACTGATTTTTTTCTTCAGATTGTTCCTTTAATGGATTAGTATATAAGAATGGTATATCCTTTGACCACCCAACAGAAAGATGTCAGACATGTCAATGTACCAATGGAGAGGTCCAATGTCGTAGGAAAGAGTGTCCATCTGTCTCCTGTCAGTATCCAGTAATGGCCGGTTGTTGTCCAGTTTGTGCTGGCTGTCAGTACCAGAACAAGAGATATGAAGATGGACAAAGATTCATCAGTGCCGAAGATTCTTGTCTTCAGTGTACTTGTACTAGTGGAAATATTGTGAAACGTAGAAATCCATGTCCGTCTGTCACTTGTCAACATCCAGTCCAGGGTACATGTTGTCAAGAGTGTAATAACTGTCTATATGAGAATCGTGTGTATAGAAACAGACAGCGATTCCCTGATCCCAGTAGTCAATGTAATGTATGTGAATGTAGAGATGGTACAGTATCATGTACACCTAGAGATTGTCCCTTGATCTCATGTTCCAACCCAGCATCTGGTGCATGCTGTCCTGAATGTTCCAACTGTCAGTATAATGGAGAACTTGTAAGGAATGGAGGCAATGTTCAAAGTACTGATGACCCGTGTAAACAATGTTACTGCAGAAATGGAAATATTGAATGTAGGTCACAGACCTGTGTACAGACAAATTGTCAGTACCCCGTAAAACGAGGTTGTTGTCAGGAGTGTTCAGACTGTATGTACCAAGGTAAAGAACAAAGGAATAATGACATGTTTCCCGATCCAACAGAAAAATGTAATGAATGTTTATGTAGAGATGGCAATGTCAACTGTCGTAGGAAGTCGTGTCCGTCCGTCCAGTGTAACAGTCCTGTAGCTGGTGATTGTTGTCCAACCTGTGGGGATTGTTACCATAAAAATGTTCTTTATTCAGACGGTGCTCAGTTCAATGATGTGTCAGACCCCTGTATGAAATGTTCATGTAGCAATGGAAATGTCAGGTGTGCAAGAAAAGACTGTAATGGGAGAAAATGTACACATCCAGTTCAGGGAAGATGTTGTCCACAATGTGGGGGAGACTGTTTCTTTGATGGAAAAAGATATGATGATGGTGTAACCTTTAAGAACAGATGTGAAGAGTGCACCTGTACTAAAGGCAGTGTTACGTGTATCCCTACAAGATGTCTACCTGTGACCTGCAGTCACCCTGTCTCAGATGAATGTTGTCAAGTCTGTACTGACTGTATGTATGACAGGAAGAGATATAGAAACTCAGACAGGTTCCAAGATCCAGATGATGCCTGTCAGGAATGCTATTGCCAGGTTAGTGGCATCATTAAGTTTGTTCTATACATGCCAGGTTAGTGGCATCATTAAGTTTGTTCTATACATGTTGTATACCTATTCATTATTAATTGTGCTGTTTGCTATATGTAAAGCAGAAGTATAATAAAGGAGAGAGCAACACACACACAAAAAAAATGCAAGCAAAATCAATATATTTTTATCAAAAAGTTTGTAATATGAATTTTGATTTACTGTGAAGAATAAGACTGTATATGAAATTATTATCTAGTTTTGGGTATCTGATAAAGGAACTTTGTTTCAGTTAAAAATCTGCTCATGTCTAAATGAAATTTTACACATTTTTTTTTTTTTATTTAGAATTAATTTGCTGTAAACAAAGAAAACATATTTTATATTTAATGCGCCTTCTGTATGTTGTAATTTATTTCATGTTTTCTATTTTTTCTTTCTATCAAGGATGGAACAGTGAGATGTGTAAAGAAACAATGTCCAGCAGTGACCTGTAGTGACCCTGTACAAGGTCAGTGTTGTCCAGAGTGCACAGACTGTACATATGCTGGTCAGTTCGTCAGACATGGTAACACAGTTGCTGATTCAAAGGACCCATGTTCTACATGTACCTGTCAGGTAAGTTTAGTCCTTTCAGTCCAATGATTGAGATTTTCCTCTAGTTTAATAAAAAAATGATTTAGCCAAGTACAGGTATTGATTGATTGTTAAGATAAATATTTCAGGATTAGAATGAATTAACAAATCTTTTTTTTATGCCCCATTTATGGGCAATATGTTTTCTGGTCTGTGTATCCGTTCGTCTGTCCATCCGTCCATCCATCTCCCGCTTCAGGTTAAAGTTTTTGGCAAATTTTTTTGGTCAATGTAGTTTTCGATGAAGTTGATGTCTAATCAAATAGAAACTTAGTACAAATGTTCTGTATCATGTGATCTTTCTAATTTTTATGCCAAATTAGAGTTTTGACCCCAATTTCACAGTCATCTGAAGATAGAAAATGATAGTGAGAGTTGGTCATCTGTGTACTATAGACACATTTGTGTTTCAATTTTAGTTTGGGAGTATGATCTGTACAAGGAAGACATGTGCCCCAGCATCATGTGATTATCCTGTGATAGAGAACCAGTGTGGATGTCAGAGTTGTACAGGATGTGACTTTATGAGTGGTGTGTATACAGATGGAGAAAGATTCAGACATCCACAAGATACTTGTCAACAATGTACTTGTCAGGTAAAATTAATAACAATATATGGTTGGCAGTGTTGCTATATTATTTGATACTTTTCTTTGAAAGATATTATGCTCATAAATAAATTATGGTATGACTACAATATGATATTCAGGACAAATATGAATCTAGTGATCCAGTACCTTAACAGTTGTTTGCAGTCAACATAATTTCACTCGATAGTTATAACAATATATACTTTGAATATTTCCTAGAAGAATAATTTTATCAGTAAAGTCAATGTTTTCAATAAACTGTATATTGCCTTTCTTATGTAATCCTTCAAAGACATCTACATACAAAATATACTGAAATGAAGCTTGCATATATATATATGAAAATATATGATATTAGTTCTTTTTATACTGATTTAAGCTTGATCGTAACTGTTTGAGGTTTCTGTTTTCAGAATGGTAACGTCCGATGTTCCAGAGTTACTTGTAGAGAAACATGTGACCATCCTTCCAACACCACAGATTGTTGTCCTGTATGTAGGGACTGTTTCTATGAAGGAAAGGTCCAAAGGAATGGGGTCACCTTTAAATCGGATGTAGATCCATGTAGAAGTTGTTCTTGTCGGGTAAGTTTAGCTGTATTTAGAAACTATTTTGCAATTGTAGGTCCATTTTCATGCATCATTTATAGAAGAGATCAAACCTTGTACAAGTTGTATTTATTTGGTTAGTTCTTGCTGTATAGAGGGACTTTGACAATACAAGAAAGGTTTTTACAGAGAATAAATCACCTTAAAATTAGAAAAAAGATGTATGTTAATGTTGCTTGTTATGGATAAATACATTTGAAAAGTATGTGCTTCTAGATATTAAGAATAGATCCTTCAGAGTTGCTCTAATTGAAAGGAATGATCAAAAAGATGTTCTTTCTGAGGTGAGTTTTGAGTCCACAGACTTTTTATTGATGAATGATGTTGGGAAAGGAATGGTCTTTTAGAATAACCTTCATCCCAGGTAGATCTGTGTAAACATTCTTCTTTTTAAAATTTTGAAGAATATAAAAACATTCCCATTTACATAATCTTTGTCTATAATGATAATATTATAAACAAGTATTTTGTTTACAGAGTGGAAATATTGTATGTGAGACTGTGATATGTCCTGTACCTAGATGTGACAACCCAGTGACAAATCGTGGGGAATGTTGTCCTGTGTGCACAGGTAGGAATTTATCTTTTTTTTTTAATGCAATTGGCTAATATTTCTTTGAATATTAAATTATAAAGAGATACCTTTTTACATTGACTAGAGGCTAGATTTATAGATATGTTGTCAGGAGTTTTAACTATTTGATAGTAGGCTAACATCCAATGTCAAATATTTCAGACATACATATAAGGACTTTCAAAAAGGACTTTACATATATATATAAAATTAATTTTGATTATCTGCTCATACTTATTTATTTATTTTGGTAAACTAGAGTCATATATTATTAAATAAAAACAATATGATATAAGTGTGTTAACATCTTTGTATAGTAGGGCATATTTTATTTTATTTTGATTCATTACCATCTCAGTTATAAGGTCCAAGTACACAGTTACCGTCCCATTTTTTCATTGTCCACGAATATAGTCACTAGTATGGACAGTGTGTTACTTGCCAATTTTTTTTTATATACCCCTTCCAAATTTATTTCTCCATGTTTTTTTGCCTCAAATAGCAAGAAGGATGAACAAATTTAATTCATAAATTTTTAAGTGAAGTAGTGATTTGGTCCAGCTGAAAAAGGTTAGAAATTAGAATTTCAGAAGCAGTCAAAAGATTTCAAGACTCCCTTAACAAAAAAATTGTCCATAATTTGAGTTAGAGCTGATAAAGTTTTCTATAATTTTGATATAATTTGTCCCACAAGTAGTACAACACACTGTAAAAATATTATTGAGATCAGAATGCGCAGCTGGGATTTTTTTTATTTCCATTTATTGTCAAGAAATGCACTACGAAATAACTGTGTTCTCAGACTATAACAGTTAGATGTCCTTTATTCACAGTATGCCAGTTCCATGGTGGTACATTTGGAGATGGTCAAACATTCAGTAATCCTAGAGATAAATGTCAAACCTGTACTTGTAGGGTTAGTATATTATAACATTAAGTAATCCTAGAGACAAATGTCAAACCTGTACTTGTAGGGTTAGTATATTATAGAGACTTCATAAGATTCATAACAAAAAACAGTAGAAAATCCTTCTTAACGATTTAAGGATGCTCGCGGGTATATGATTTTCAGAAAAAAATTTAACATTTATTTTTTATTACAAATTTTATTTGTTACCTTAAGTAGTTGTTACTTTATCATATGGTACAAAAAGCATTTCAAAAAATCAATTCCTGTTGGCCCCAATTGGCTTTTAAAATGTAGATATCATTGAAAAAGCTCCAAATTATCTCCCTTTGGTGCAAAAATGCCATTTTTTTGGCATTAAAATTGAAATATCTTTTTTTACTTATCGGTGACCTATATTTTTTATTGTTGTTTTAGAATGTTCTGTATATAAACTAAATAATTGTAAGATTTAAGCGATTTCTGTAATTTAGTTCTTTTTGTATTTCGATATTACCGCAATTTCTCCTATTAGTTCAACAGAAAAAAAGAGCATTAACAAAAATGTATGCTTCTTTCGAAGGCAGTTTGTGGGCGTAAATGAACGGTGACCCAATTTTTTTATTTCATTTTTCTTTTAAGTATAAGATAAAGTTCATTTATAGAAAAATATAGTGAAATCTTATATTAAATAAAAAAATTGATTTAGACCCACAAGCCCCCTTAACACTAAACATATTGAGTAGGATTAAAACTGTAGCAATGATAACTTTAAACTGTTGATTTACAAGATATTTTTAAACACTTGAAATGTTTACATGTAGAATTTGCTAAAAAGGTAATGCAACCATTTTACTTAAATTACCAATATCTAGTTGCTGGTTCCATTTAATATATCTCAGTTTATGATGGTAAAATCTCTCAGGTCTTCAATTTAAAATTTGGTGAAAAGTGGTGGTTGTATGACATAACTACTTCAAGGGCTCAGATTCTCAGGATAACATTTGCAGATTTCCAAATAAAAATAAGGTATATTACATATGGTTTTCAAATTATGTATATAAGCTGTATAACATGAAGAATTAATTATAAAATGACATTCTCTTTGTAATTGAACACCCATAAAGGATATTTGCATACTGTTTTCATGTTATATGTAGGCAGGAAGAGTGAGATGTGAGGCTGTGTCATGTGATGTTCGTTGTACACACCCTCGACAGGGTGACTGCTGCCCTGTTTGTGATGACTGCATGTATGAGGGAAGATTAATTGGAAATGGAGACCAGTATAAACCAGATCCATGTAACACTTGTTCATGCCAGGTAAAATGCATTTCATCTGTGATTTTCATATTTTTTAAGATAAATATAGGTTTGATTTTTTCACTCCTTTAAAATAATCATTACTCAAATTTTTACAGACTTTTTTATTACCCCCGTTGAAAAAGATTTTCAAGAAAAATTAATATTAATGTAACTTTAAAGGGCTAAAAACAATCATGTTATTTCTCTGAATTGTTACTAAATAATTTGTCATGGCATATTTAAGAGTCAGAAAATATAGAAGTTTTTATTGCAATACTGAAAGTTTCCTTCGTAATTTGAATGGTGATATTGTTTTGATGTGTTTTTCTCTATTTTTGTAACAGAGTGGTAATGTAGAATGTCTGACACAAACTTGTCCTAGACTGACATGTCTGCAGACTGAGAAACTTCCAGGACAGTGTTGTGATGTTTGCCTAGGTAAGTTTATAATTTATTTCATAGTTTAAGTCCATAATACCTTTATATATAGTTATCTTAGAGAAGATTAGAACAAAGAAATATTTGATAGAATTAATAGAAAATTAAAAGATAACATATTTTGTAGATGACTTGATCATAAAATCAGTAATTATGAAAATTTATTATGTCCAACATTTTTTTTTACATATCCTATAAACTAACATGATGTAATCACATATGGGGCAATATGCGCAATTGTTATTCCATAGGCCGTAATGGTAACGTTTTCTTCTGTTGCTCGGCCCATATCGTAAACTTGTATATGTATGATGGCTTGTTTCGAAGCTGAGACATTTTTACATATGTGGTTAAATTTTCGGGGTACGAAGTGTGATTCATTTTTCCGTAATTTAGCAAACCCCGAGTATCCTTTTGCGATGTCGCTCCTCATGGTAAAAAATCCCAATTTTAACACAATAAATTCTTTGAAATTTTAATACTTTGAACACATTTCATAGCTCCATGGTTTTTACACATTTATTCTGTGTTCCCTTATTTTCTAAATTAACACTAATGGTTCAGCTCAGTTATTTGTTTATCATAGAAATGTGTCAAATATCACTACACAGAGATTTTTTGTTTACACGTGACTTTTGTGTTCCTCATTTCAAGGCGCATTAGGGGTATTGTCCCATATTGAAATCCATAGTTCTGATTTTTCCAAATATTTTTAGGTGATCTTCATCGGTATGACATTCTGAATAAATCTGTGTATTTTTGTCCATTTCTGAAAAAAAATAAAGTAATTTCAGCACTATATGGCAATGACACTTTTATCGCTATATTCATTTATTTTTAATACAACGTGCATGTATAATCAATTTCTTCCAGTATAGCTTTACTAGTCAAAACAAGGACAAAACTTCTGATGATAACCTTAAATAACAATACACAGACCCTATTAAAGCATTCTATAACATTTTCTTGTGTCTTAAAGTGCATTTTGACAGAGAAATTATGCAAAAATGTAGATTTCATAAAAAAAAACCCAGCAAAATAACTATTCTTACTAGTGGACATCTGGTATATAATACTGTGGAAACCCCTCAAAACTACTGGGAAAGTCATTCTTATCATGTAATTAGAGTGCAATGAAGTGCAAATTTTCAAAACTTGTCCATTCACATAATTCTATTTGAGAAAAAAAGGCTTTTTACATGTATTTCAGTGAAAACCCTTTATCAGTGAGAAATCCACATGAGGTATTAAAGGAAACATTGTGACATCACACGTATTATGGCGTCATTAAATAATGACAGATCAAAATAGTGCTAAATAGAGTTTGCAGTGTTACATGAGAATCAGTTGACGCAAGATTTAACTCGAAATGTTGAGTCGAAAAGACCAGTAACCAAGCCTTTTCATTTAATAGCAAGACCATAGCAACAGTTTTCATATAAGCATATTTTTAACATACAGACTGTAATTTCATTTGCACAAATACCATAAATAAATAATTTTGAGCTTACCTAATAAATCCAAATGCTTACCAGTTATTCAGGACTTTTTAAAACCTTTAGTTTGTCATCTCATATTTAAAAGTAATGATATGTCTGGAACTGAAATAAGACCAAAAAAAATAACTCAAACTGTGTTATCATTTAATTTAAATACATAAGTATTATTGAGAGAGAAAAATCTAATTCTTGAAAATTTTATCACAAAGAAAGAAAAATGCTTCTCCCTTGTGGCTTAGCCACCTTCATTTAAACTGTTTATATTAGAAGCAATGAGTAGTAGCTAACTAGCTTAATACATGTAGTTGAATAGCAATATTGTGTTCAAGAAGGTTTGACCCTCCCCCTTTTTCACTGAGAAATGACAATATCTTGTGTTTTGCTCATGTGCATTAACAATAGTAATTCGTGATTTTCTTAATACATGTACATGTTTTTTTTCTGTTTATTTGCATATGATATCTACTGACCAGGGTCAAATCATTGGATAAAAGCACATGTATGATGTATCTCACTTTACTCGTGTGAAGTGTGTTATCTCCCTTGATTATAAGCTATTCCTGTAAACCAGAGTGATAATTGCATAACAAAGACTATATTGTGTCATGTTTACTTACAATTTATTTATATTACATGTAAGTTTTTTCTTGCCTAAACAATTCATTTCGGATCTCTCGGGGGTAAACAAAGTTATGACTGTGCCTAAAAAAAGTGTTCAGCCCCGTGCCAGTAATGCATTTAAAAGTGAAAATTTTATTGAATTTTTGCTGTTCTTTATCAATAATATTTATCTGAAATCATTTATGATAACTAGGTATAAATAAAAAACTACTAACCATCATTTTAACAATTTTCTGTGGTGTACAAGGTGAAATTAGCTTAAGACATCTCTGGATCCTTCCTCACAAGATGGGGCAATATGCGCAATTGTTATTCCATAGGCCGTAATGGTAACGTTTTCTTCTGTTGCTCGGCCCATATCGTAAACTTGTATATGTATGATGGCTTGTTTCGAAGCTGAGACATTTTTACATATGTGGTTAAATTTTCGGGGTACGAAGTGTGATTCATTTTTCCGTAATTTAGCAAACCCCGAGTATCCTTTTGCGATGTCGCTCCTCATGGTAAAAAATCCCAATTTTAACACAATAAATTCTTTGAAATTTTAATACTTTGAACACATTTCATAGCTCCATGGTTTTTACACATTTATTCTGTGTTCCCTTATTTTCTAAATTAACACTAATGGTTCAGCTCAGTTATTTGTTTATCATAGAAATGTGTCAAATATCACTACACAGAGATTTTTTGTTTACACGTGACTTTTGTGTTCCTCATTTCAAGGCGCATTAGGGGTATTGTCCCATATATTCTTACAGGGTGTAGATATAATGGTTTATACCACAGTGATGGAGACGCATGGACAATAGACAACAACCCATGTAAAACATGTGCATGTAGAGGGGGTATTGTTACATGTATGGAGATGCACTGCTTTTCTACATGTGACAACCCGATCAATGTACCAGGCCAGTGTTGTCCAGTGTGTCCAAGTAAGTAGAACTTAACAACACGTTTTAGCCAGTTCCGTATACCTATCTCGTCACAATTCATCAATAATTTAAAAAATCACAAAAGTTTCTGAGTTTTGTTTTGAAACATTATTTTTCCTTTTCCTATAAAAAATATACAGTAGATTGAATCAAATCAAAGAGCCATGGTGTAGTGGTTAGAGCATCAGACTGCTTTAAATTTGTTCCGTGGAGAAAAATTCAGGGACTTGATATTCAGCTCTCCATTGACACAATTTGTGAGAATTGTCTTGAGAAACGATGATAGTTTTTTTGAAAGGGACACTACATGGCTTACCCCTGTAAAGAGAGAGCAATATCTCTTGCACTTAAAAGACATCCTTGGAGATTTGGAAAAAGATCAAACTAATGCCGCAACAAGGCAGCACTCGCACCCACAAAGTGGAGAGGGATTAATATAAGTTGTAATAACTGGTTTACCAATCCACTATAAACAAATGTGTTTAAACTAAATTTACCTGACTCATTAAAATTATATATTAAAAATTAATTACTTAAAATCTGAATAAAATTTGTTTCAGCATGTAGACATAGAGATAGAGTTTACAGTGATGGTGATATGTTCAGTCCATCTGGAGATCCGTGTGATTTATGTGAATGTAAGGTGAGTACAAAAAACACAGCTTTTACAGGCACCTTTATGTGATGTCTTATGGTATGCAGTTGACAGTATGTCCATTTGATGTCCGTTCGTCTGTCCCTCCTTCCGTCAACAACACATTGGACATTAATTTAAAAAAAAACTTTACCTAATTTGCATTAAGCTTTGGTGATTTGTTATCTATTGACAAAAAGTGCTTTGAGCAGATCAGAAACCAATAATATGTCAACTTTGGTGCCTGGTTTATATCTTTTAAGATAACCTTCCCTTTATTTGTTAATAGTCTGACAACAGATGTACTAAGTATTGTGCACAGCAACAAGAAATCTTGAATTGAATATAAATTCAATTCATATAACCAATTTCACGTTCTTTGACTACATTTATTCAGAAACCTCTTATATGTCAAATATTTAATTACAATCTTAATTCAGACCTGTGTCAATCGTGAATATTGTGTCCATTTTTGCCCATATGTTTCAGGGTTGGACCTCTGTGGATGTATCCAGCTGCACTCAGCAAAGCTTTTATTTTATGTAAGGCGACACAGAGACAAAATTTCTGTTAACTTTATTTTCATTTAGTGATTATTATGGCTAAGTCTTGCAAGTTCAACAACAATTCATGCCTGCTGCATTCACTAAATAATCATACATAATTTAATAATGTACCAATAAGTATTGATGCAGGTGTCTTATAGAAATTGATAAATTATTTGTTTCTTAAAATGTATGCGTTGAAGGTTAAAATGGCATTCAGTATAATGATATGTTTAATTAACTATCTGATAGGGAGGAAGAATGACCTGCCATTATGTGATGTGTCCAGCAACTTCTAACTGTCCAGCTGACCAGATCATAGCTCCATCTGTAGGGAAATGTTGTCCGACTTGTTCTGGAGGTAGGTTTTTATGTTGTTTTCCATCAAGTCTAATTAACCTTAAGTGTAAGAGGTTGTGGGTTGGATGCCTTTCCCTGTTTCCCTGTCAAACCAAAGACTTTCAAAATAAAGATCTAGCTCAATTTAAGATTCAAAGTTTAAGATAGTTTACCATGAAGTTAAAGTTACATCAATAAGTAGATAACTGTATTGCAATTGAAGCTCCGGTAGCATCAAATGGTGATTTGATGGTTGCATATTGAGTTTACAATGGACTGGAATTGATGCCAAGAAAATTGGTCAAAATGAATGTTACAAACAATGTTGCATCAGCATGTGAAATGTAGTACACTTGCATGTTCAATATGATGTGAATTTAGTCTCACTAAAGATAGGTTCTCTAAAATTGGAAATGAGATAATGTGTACAAATTCTTGTTTCACCTTAATTTTTTTTTTTACATTTGGATGTTTTTATTTTTAGGTGGACAGAACTGTACAAGAGAAACTTATGGGATGACAATTCTACCTAAACCCAGTGATCCTTGTGTTTCCTGTCAGTGTACAGTAAGTATAGGAGGGTCTAACATTGTAACATATGCTCATCATGATGACTGTTGAAATACAGAACTATATATGATAGATTAGAATAAAACTTAAAGTAAGCTGTTGTTTTGAGAATCTGATGTAATTTGGGGCGACACTGTTTTTACCATGTAATTTGTCTCAAATTTAAAAAACATATCTGCATGTTTGAGTAAATTGTATAACACAGTGTGATTTTTATGCCTCATTTATGGGCATTATGTTTTCTGGTCTGTGGGTCCATTTGTCGTTCTTCCGTCCGTCCGTCTGTTTTTCTGTCCGTCCATCTGTTCATCCGTTCATACATATGTACCACTTCAGGTTAAAGTTTTTGGTCAAGGTAGTTATTGATGAAGTTAAAGTCCAATCAACTTGAAAGGTAGTACACATGTTCTTTATGTTATGATCTTTCTAATTTTATGCCAAATTAGAGATTTTACACCATTTTCAGGGTCCACTGAACATAGAAAATGATATGATGGACGGGGTATCCGTGTACTGGGGACACATTCTTGTTGTTTATATTTTCATAAAGTTCTTGTATTAATAAAAAATAAAGATTGTTAATATGGGATGGAAAAACAAGAAGTTCTTAATTTTAAATTTTTGATTGAGAAATCAAGAGATAGTGATATTTGTAATTGTTGACACAAATGTACCTGTTTCAAAATTAGACAAAAAAAATTCAGAATACTTAAATCAATGTTGAACATTTCATTTTAGAGTTCCTTGAGTTGGATTTGTAGGAAAGAAGTGTGTCCATTGTTGAACTGTCCACCAGCTGTCCAACTGAAAGAAGACAGAGAATGCTGTCCTAAATGTCCACGTAAGTTCTTATTTCTCTTTAAATTTCTAGAGCTATTTTTAAACTAACTATATTTCCAAACTAATCTTTAAGTTAAAATTAAACAAATAATTTGTTTTAAATTTATTTGTTCTCTATGCACTTTATTAACCAAACTGTTGTGTACCTTTCCTATAGATAATCTATTTTTCAATACATTTTCAAGTCTACTGAATGAATTATTTTCAGCTTGCCATGATACTACCACAGATCGATACTACAGAGTTGGAGCTGTATGGACAGATAGAGACAATCTTTGTCTACAATGTAGATGTGTTGTAAGTAACACCATAACACCTTTACAGCTGTTCTTTATTGAGGGTGGTAGGAGAGGGTGTGACCTCTAATTCTTGGTGAAAAGGAACATTGAATCCATGATTCTCAAAACTAAATGGTTCTTTCCCAAAACTTGAATAATTGATCATCTTTAATACCTGAGGGTAGGAAAGTGTTTTACTGTTAGTCGTCAAACAGTCCCTTTCCGCTACCTTTAGCCTCAAATTGGTTAGAATTTTACCATGATTCTTCAAAGTATTCTTATCATGATTCATCAGAGGTCTCAAATAATTATGGTTACTGTTATTTTTGGAAAAAATTTAACCTGATTTGTCAAAATCATTTTTTTTTTATCGTCTAGTTGAAAGTGTACTTTTTATTGTCATGCACAAAAATTTACTGTTTATGTTATTTGCCAAGAATTTTTACCGTTATTCATTATGAAGATACCCACATTAGGACCCTCATACACGAGTTCTGACAAGTGCAAATCCAAATTTCAGCAAAATGAATGGCCTTATCCTGATGTCCTGAACAAAGGTCCTTATGCCCATCAATAATGTTATGTTTTTTTCCCCACTGAAATCAGCAATGATTATGACTTTTTATACAACCCCAAAAAATTGAAATTTTTTTGATAGTATATTGGTATGATGTTGTTTTATTGTGTATTTCTTTAGTAATTAATTATAGTGATATTTTCATGACTATGTATTTGCTGTCTTAAAAAAAAGCTGCAAAAAAAAATTCTACAGGAAAAAGGTTGTAACTAGCTATAATGAACCATTCCTATGATGAAAATCAAGTAAGTATAATTGAAAGTGAAATAAAGGCTCCATTTTACAATTTATTGCTAAAACCTTATTTGTCAGCATTTGCTTCAACTGTAAACACTTGAATTAGGTCCTTTATGTAAACTCTGTTGATTTTCTACTTTCCATTTGTAGGACAAAGCTGGTAGCAAGAGCTGTAGGTTAATAGGATGTCAAGCTCTCAACTGTCTTGCAGATGAAAGAGAGGTCAGACCACCAGGGGAATGTTGTAAAGTCTGTGAAGAGTATCCCAAGACACCCTGTCAATATGATGGGGTCAGGAGACAGGTACTTACAGCACAAAATACAGTAACATGCAATGACTTAAATACTCTGTGTTGATAAAGAAGCAATTATTAAAATTCTTTTTCAATTTATCCTTTTCCTGACCTGTTGATTATTATTATTTAATCAACTTGTGGTTTGTTTCATCTCAGTTCTTCATTGGTTAAAAAAATTTAAAACCCATGGCGAGCCTCGCTTTTGAATTTAACTGTCTCAAATAGATAAATATTGTATCATCCCAGGTACCACATGTGGAGTATGATCTGCCTACCCTTCCGGAGCACATGAGATCACCCCGATTTTGGTAGAGTTCCTGTTGCTTAGTCTTTAGTATTCTATGTTGTGATTTGTGTACTATTATTTGTCTGTTTGTCTTTTTCTGTTTTAGACATGGTGTTGTCAGTTTGTTTTTTAATCTATGAGTTTAGCTGTCCCTCTGGTATCTTTTGCCCCTCTTTTTATACTCTAGTCAGTGGTAGAATCTAAATTCATAAGAAAAGCAGTCTTTGAAAGTAAATGGTTTACTGATGGAATTCATTCATTAAATTGTATATTTTCAAGGCATTTTATCTATTCAAAATTATGCCCCATTTATCTTCCCTTAAGGTGATACCCAACACTTTCACTTAAATTAATTTGGCTCGTTTAATTTTCATAAAATTTTGACAATGTATTTACTTTGACCTTTTAACAAAAATATAAAAGTTTCAAAAATTTTGAACCAACCGTTTTGTCAGAAAAATTACACTGGTTATATAGAAGTTTGACAAACACTAATTTTGATCATTGATAATCTTAATATTCCCTTTACAACACAATGTAATTAAAACGTCTTGCTAACTTTACATGGTTATCTCCCTGTAGTGTAAGGTACCACCTTAATACAACAAAGACATATAGCAATCCTATATTTTCATCATCTAATTCAGTAGACATTTAGACATACTAATTTCTATATTTCAGTCTGGAGAAACGTGGAAGAAAGATGCATGTACCACCTGTAAATGTTATGGAGATAATGTTGACTGTACCAAGGAACAGTGTATAGATCCTGACTGTAGTCCTGATTATTCCTTAGTTACACAACCTGGACAATGTTGTCCTGTCTGTGTGTTACGTAAGTATCTTAGAACTTAGTGTATAGATCCTGACTAGTCCTGATTATTCCTTAGTCACACAACCTGGACAATGTTGTCCTGTCTGTGTGTTACGTAAGTATCTTAGAACTTAGTGTATAGATCCTGACTAGTCCTGATTATTCCTTAGTTACACAACCTGGACAATGTTGTCCTGTCTGTGTCTTACGTAAGTATCTTAGAACTTAGTGTATAGATCCTGACTAGTCCTGATTATTCCTTAGTGACACAACCTGGACAATGTTGTCCTGTCTGTGTTTTAAGTAAGTATCTTAGAACTTAGTGTATAGATCCTGACTAGTCCTGATTATTCCTTAGTGACACAACCTGGACAATGTTGTCCTGTCTGTGTCTTACGTAAATATCTTAGAACTTAATTTTCAGCATTTCTAAATTCTGAAAATCTGATTATAGCCCCGGTCATTCGTAAGTAATGCAACCTGTCAAAAAAACATGGCATTGACTTTTTTAAATCTATCAAATGTATAGTTCCAAATTTTATAGGTGAAAAACATGATTTTTTTTATTGTGCATAGATGAAGTTGTGATGGTGCTTTCAAAATTACCTAAATTTCTACAACGCAGTTCTAAAAAAAGAAATCAAATTAACTTCTTATCTAAAAACAATATTACAAATATGGTTGTATTATAGTATTTCAGTCTCAAAATATATTAATTACAGAGCCTGGTAGTTGTATTGTGTATGGTGATCCCCACTATCAGACGTTTGATGGAAACACTGTACATTTCCAAGGCAACTGTAGATATATAATGTCTGAAGATTGTGAAGGGTCAGGAGATTTCAGGTACTGTTCAATGTAGTCAGCAACACTTATTGTAGTTAATATAAAAAAGAAGATGTGGTATGATTGCCAATTAGACAACTATCCACAAAAGACCAAAAGGACACAGTTGGTTCATTTTACAAATGTAATTGCATATCTTTCCTGTTATTATCGTTTGAAAGAATGATCAGAATTGAATTAGAATGGAGAGTTACACATTTTTTTGGCAGAGGGATTTCTAATGTATGATTGATACAAAACTTAACTATATTCTAATTTAACAGGGTACAATTTACAAATTTATCGATACATTATTTTAACAAAGTGTTCTATGTTTTCAGGGTAGAAGTAACACACCATGATAGAGGATTCTCCGGGATATCATGGGCACAAAACTTTACTATAGTTATTGGAAGAACAAGGATTGATTTATTACAGAACTTTGAAGTCAGGGTACTGTGTTTCATTCATTTCCAAAAACTTGTATTCTAAGTATTTAACTTTTTTTTAAGCGAAGAAAAATGTTCTGAATTGTATCGCAAGGTAATCTAAAAAAAAATGATTAAATTTCTCAAAAAAAGAGCTAATATTGTTCATTAATAATTTAATTAATCTAACTTTAGTTGTAATTGAATATGCTGAATACAACTGTGTATTTAGATTTTGGATATTGGATTATAATAGGTATAAGTCTGATATCCAATTTTTGACCACAGTTATTCTGTGACAGAAACCTATGCTATGTCAAACAATTTATCACAATCCTAATTTAGAGCTGCATCCCGTTTAAATGTAGTGTCCATACTTGCTCCAACTGATCACCGGGTTTGACAGCTGCAGTTGTATCAAGCTGCATCTGGCAGAACATATATTTAATTAAACATTGATAACCTTGTCTTATAAAAGAAAAGAAATTACCAAAATATTTTAGAACCCAATAATTCATACTTTCATGACAATATTTTATTCTTACATTCTACTTGAACATGTGCAGGAATCATATTTATAAAACTTGCATTTCAATTTGTTGTCAATTTTCAAAGCATGATTTATAGCCCAGGTTTTGATGCTGGAAATGAAGGGAGCATCCACTCATTCCACAATGAAACAAAATCAGTTTTTTTGCTTTAGAACTTTGTTTTTTGATAATTGTGTTTGTAGTATATTAATAGAGATTTATACAACATATTATTTACTGTAGGTGGATGGTTTACCAATGAATCTGCCTTACAAGAGTAGGAGAGATTTTACTATAGATGTCAAAGATCAAACAATACTGTTGGATACCACTTTGGGATTACAGGTGAGATGAATGAAATATTATAGAGTGGATTTAATGCCTATAAAAATAGTGGAAAAGTTTTTGAAATGACATACCGGTAATGTGGATTCATTATAACCAATTATTGTAGATTTGTTGGTACGGTCTAGCCATTAGCAAGATACAAATTATCTATTAGTTTGTATGAGACATTTATAAAAGTGCAAATTTTCCTACAAAAAAAAATTAATTCCACAGTAATCAATATGCAGTTGTCTCCCTTATAGGATGAACAATGAATGTTACAACCATGCTGGACAAAGATGGAAGAAAATAAACTTTTGCTTGAAACTTGAAAGGAAAAAAAATGATAAATCAAGTGGTAATTCAAGAGAGCATAAGTTGAAGAAAAATAAAAAATACCATGGCATCAAAAAAGGATACCAGGACAAACAGACAATATGTAACACAGTCCACAAAACTAAAGATTGAGTAACATCTGCTTACCAAAAACTGACGATAAACTTTATATTTATATTTAATAGATACTCTAGATCTGTTTTAAAATAATGTTTATTGTACTTTGTTTCATTCTGCCCAAGCAAAATGCTGAAATTTTTTTCTGTTTTCTAGTTTGTATGGAATGGAGAGAGTTATGCTGCTCTGACAGTACCAGGGACTTACAAGAGACAATTATGTGGTCTGTGTGGTAACTTCAATGGATTTGATAGGGATGATATGAAAACTTCATCTATGCAAATTACCAACTCACCAAGTGTATTTGGTAATAGTTGGAAGGTAGGTTTTTTTCCAAACAAAGTTTTTGGAGGTATAAATAGTAATAACCCTAGCTATTCATCTTTCTGTCTTTTTGCCTTTTGAGAGCAACTCATTTGAATTGCTTGATGGATCATGGGTAATCCAGAATTTTTACATAGCTGTAGAACGCTTTCTGAAAATGTACCCAAGTGAATTTGTTGGGCAGGAGGATACTTTCTTGAGTTCACTCAGTTCAAGATTGATTTATTTTCATCTAGCATTTAAAAAAAAAAAATGTTTGCAGCAAATAAAAAGTAATTTAAACAAGTTTACAATGTATCTAAGGTAAATTCTATCAGAATCTTCAAGTGAATCTTGTAGAAATTTATATTTTATGTTATTGCAGACAAAATCCCAGCTGAATCCTGGGTGTAGAGATGCAGAGGACTTTGATCCGTGTGATGCTCAAATCTTCCGTACCAGAAAATATGCTCAACAACAATGTTCTGTACTAACAGTAAGTTATCATATCTAACTTTGGTTTGCCTCAACCAAATGTTATCAAACTAATACACAATGCTTATTGCGAATAAACACAGATCAAGTTTTAATTTTTGTGGTGTCACTTTTACCATTCTAGAGTTATATGTGCATGCTACTTTACAAATGGAAAAATTGTGGAATTTTTTGTTTCCATTCCCTTACTTAAGTTTTCCTCAACCAAATGATATGAAGCTTATACACAATGCTTATTACAAAAAAGATCAAGTGTGATTGATGCTGGTGGCGAGACTTTTGCCCCTTTACAAATGGAAAAATTCCTGATTTTTTTGTTTTTTGTTCTTTGAATTAAGTTTGCATCAAGTAAATGTTATGAAACATTAACACAATGCTTCTTACCATAAAACTCAGATCAAGTACAAATTTGGGTAGCATCACTTTTACAGTTCTGAGGTTATGTTTCTTTATAACATTATATTCAAGTGGGGCATCATCTGTGTCCCATGAACACATTTCCCATTTATTTTTATTTACATTTCAATCAATTCTTAGATCTGAAAGATAAATATGTGGTTTGTTCATTTCAGGGACCGAAGTTTAGTCGATGTCACAGAGTAGTTAATCCTCAATCTTTCTTCACTTCGTGTGTGTATGATGTGTGTGCTTGTGGTGTGGAGGAGACCTGTCTATGTGAATTGTTAGAGGCCTATGTGTTAGAGTGTGCTAGGAATGGTGTACGGCTGGAATGGAGATCAGAAGGTTTATGTGGTAAGTTTATCTAGAATGGTCTTGTTAGGGGAATATAATGTTTGATGGTTTCAAATGATTATTATTATTAATTAAAAGATTTGATTTTGAATAGATATTTATGGGATAGTTATATTTTGACTTTTTAATGCTAGGGTACTAGATTGAATATGAGCGACCAGTGATTTCTTTTTATCAGTAATTGCGTTCAACCATTTGATTTTCAATCAAATTTATAAAAAAAATTGCACTCATGATTTTGCTAGATGATTGAAATTTTATGCACACAATTTTTATCATATCACATTGCAGCTGTAAACTTTTCCCAAACGATCTAGGTTCTATTCTTCAAGTGCAAATTCAAACGTTCACTAACCTCATTGAAATAAAGGTCAACCTCATGCAAATTGCACCCTTAGTGACAATCCATTGACACAAATTCCCCAAATGATAAATTTTTTTTTGATATTACAAAGACTTTATTTGTTTCAATATTTTCAGCACTTGACTGTGAAGAAGAGAAAGGATTTGTATTTGATGAGTGTGGACCTGTCTGTCCTCGTGACTGTTCTAATTACCAGACACCCATCAGTGATATGCCAGAACAGTGTTATAAACCATGTGAAGCAAGCTGTCAGTGTCCGGCAGATAAAGTCTTACACGAGGGCAGGTGTATTAATCCAACTCAATGTCCACCAACTAACCGTGGAGATATTCCTGTTAATGGACGGTGATCGTAAACTTAAATTACCACAATGATATTATTTCGGTTATTAAATGTTGAAAGGATGTAAATTCATGATCTTCATGACTGAGCTATGGAAGAGCAAGTTGAAGGTAGAAAAAAATGACAGAGAATGTTGTAGAGTCAAAACACACATCTTTTTCAAGAATAATAATTTCTAGGCATTATATGTTTAATCTATGGAAGGCATAAGTTATGAATACGTATGTTGTACTAGATATTTCTTGTTATATTTTATATGTGTGGCACAGAGGGGGTATTTTCTGTGAAAATGACAAAATATTTAAGAATTGTGAAGATCATTCCACTTTAAATGGACTAAAAAAAGGGGGGATAAGCAATTGATTGAGATTTGACTTGAGGGCAATATTTCAAGTAATCAGTATTCACTAAACATGGGAATGATCCCATTAGGAACAAAGCTAGGGTAAAGGGCTTTATCTTTATTCAGTTTTTCATAGAAATCACCAAACCATAAGGTACTACATTGATATATATTCAATGTTTTTCCCCATACAAGGTAATTGTTCCTTTGTTTTGGTACATGTAAGTGTTGCAATGGTGGGCATATAAGAATATCACTGGATGATCCTAAAAAAAATATTTTAGATTGTAAAATGATGAAGATGATAATAATTATTACAAGATTTTATTGAAAAAAAAATCTGAATTTGAAGTCAATCAATTAATTCCTCATTACCAAATGTGTTGGGGCAAAAATGAAGTTCTTTTAAAGTGGATGTGGTCTGGAATTTTAAATACTCATGAAAATTGCTGTAAAATGTTATTTTTGCAGTGTCTGTATTAATGGTGTAATCAAAACACAATACTATATACCTCATGGTTTATTTATCACCAGCAAACTATAGTGCCTTAAATTATATTCTGTATTTTTATAGATATAGATTTAGTTCTTTATTGTGAAACATGAACTTTTCACTATTGTCATGGTATCACATATACTTTAATTTTATATAATGAATTTATCATTTGGAGACATGACTGAATGGAGTAAGAATTGCATGCTTAAAGTAAGACGTCTCATTAATCTTCTAAGGTTAAACAAACATTTAATATATGTGAGGAAAATAACAGTAAAATAGAAGAAGAAAGTCTTCAATAAAATCCTTTTTATTTTTTCCAATCTTTTATTAGATATATTTCTCACGCTGTGTTGTGTTACACTAACAAAGTCAAGAAATGAATGTATGTAATACAAAATCTAAATCAATGACATTGTAACCCTTTTCATGTAAACTAAAGGTTCAAAGTTGACAAAATGTTTTATGATGATCTGATTGGCTTTCAGTGAGGGAAGGGGAGGGGACAGAGAAGTGTGGTCCCTAAAGAGGAGGCTGCTTTTATAAATAAATCTCATACAGAGTTATCATTTGTGCCACAGTTATGTATACTTTAACTTTAATCTAAGGTTTTTAGTTTTGTAAATGGACTAAATGCACATGTTTAATCACCCAAAGTTGTTTTTGTTTTTTGTGAGATTGCTTTGTTTTTGCTTTTGTAATTTTGTTGATGTTGTATGCTTCATTATTTATAGTCTTATGATGCAGAATGAATGCTTTGTTTCCACATGTTCATCCTAATTGTCTGTTAACCTAAGTAAAAAAAGTAAGTGTCTATCAATGATTCTTATTAGTCAGTTGTACCTCACAAAACAGGGTTTCAATATGATATTGTAGACTTGATCAGGTTTTTTTTATTTTAAAAAATGCTATTTTTTCAGTGAGTTTGAAACAAGACATTTTTCAAACAGAAGTATTGCATACATTTTTTCCCTTATTTTTAATGGAAATAGATACTTACTTTCCTTGCACATCCCAAAAGAGATGAAAGGGTGGTGCCTAAGTTAATAGCATTTACCAGTACATAGTTTAATCATTTGTACTAGCCATTGTAGACTTATTGTATTTTTTCACGTTTACCAACACAAATCCACATGAGACAGTAATGTGTACAAGCCATTACAGTCTGATTATGTTGAAAGTTTTATATTATAGTATTTGTGCAATATTTATTCACTTCATGAAAGGTTGTATGTCATTTCATTGTGTAAAATCTGTAACATTAACATTAAATGTAGTTTATACACTTTTGTCTTTTTATTAGTTAGCCTTATTTACATAGAAAATATTGATTATAACACCACTTTATAGCACCATGCTTGGGGTATTTTGTGGTGGCCAGTTTTATTTTAAACCGTAAAAAAATTTGCGTTTGTATATTGATATCACGTTTTTGTCGTCCATGTCATCTAAAGACATTTGATTTCTGGACAATAACTTTTGTATTAATGAATAGAAATCTATCTAAATCTATCTAACTCAAGGGTTACAACCACTAAAGGAAGGTTGAGATAGATTTTTGGGGTCATGGTTCTAACAGTTTATAAATTAGGGGACAAAAAGGGGCCCAAATAAGAATTTTTCAAGTTTCCAGACAATAGCTTGTGGAAAGGTGTATGGATCTCTCTGAAATTATACCACAAGTTTCCATTACACAAAGGGATGGTTAGGAGTAGCTTTGAGGGGTTATGGCCCAAACTGTTTTGGAATTAGGAGCAAAAAAGAGGAAAAAATAGGGTGGTTAGTGGATTACTTGAAGACAATTCAAAAGCAGTGAAAAGGAGGTAATCCAAACACATTTATGTTTTGATTACCTCCCTTACACTGCTTTAAAATTATGTATAAAGAACTGTTGTATTGTCTTGAGATGATTAGCTGTCAATTTATGATTAGAAGTTGCTATTAACATGCTGATTAAGTCTTGCTCGGCTAAGAAATTAATTGGTGGAGGAAGCCTGAGTGCCTTTAGAAAACCAACAATCTTCCATTGGAAAACTGACAATCTTTGTGAATTATGATTGGAGAGTGTTCCCCCATTCAAACTCAAATCTGTCTAGTGATTACAGAAGTAGAACTACATAAACCACTTGGTCAATGAGAACCCTACCATAAAAATAAGAGCATCTACTACCCTATGATTTTGTATTATGCACATCTGCTTATTATCACCTTAAAACTATAAAGATTCATATTATTCAGTTTGGTTCAGAGAAGTTGCCATAACACACTGTTGCAAAAGTTAATTTTATTTTAATCATTTTGGCCAAACTGAACATTGTATTAAATTTTAAGAACATCAATATAACAAGAGGCTCTCAAGAGCCTGAATCGCTCACCTTAATTTTTGTCGAGCCTTCGACTTGAGTCGAAAAAGCGAGACTAAGCGATCCTACTTTCCGTCAGCATCGGCGGCGTCCACAAATATTCACTCTGTGGTTAAAGTTTTTGAAATTTTAATAACTTTCTTAAACTACACTGGATTTCTACCAAACTTGGACAGAAGCTTGTGTATGATCATAAGATAGTATCCAGAAGAAAAGTTGTAAAAATAAAATTCCATTTTTTCCGTATTTTACTTATAAATGGACTTAGTTTTTTCTGCGGGGAAACATTACATTCACTCTGTGGTTAAAGTTTTTAGAATTTTAATAACTTTCTTAAACTATCCTTTGTTTGAACCAAACTTGGACAAAAGCTTGTTTATGATCATAAGATAGTATCCAGAAGTAAATTTTGTAAAAAAAATAAATCCATTATTTCCATATTTTACTTTTAAATGGACTTAGTTTTTCTACAGAGAAACATCACATTTACTCTGTGGTTAAAGTTTTAAAAAATTTAATAACTTTCTTAAACTAGCTGGGTTTGTACCAAACTTGGACAGAAGCTTATTTATGATCATAAGATAGTATCCAGAAGTAAATTTTGTTAAAAGATATTTCCATTTTTTCTGTATTTTACTTTTAAAGGGACTTACATTTTCTTCCAGTTAACATAATATACAGTCTGCAGTTTAAGTTTTCAAAACATTAATTAGATTCATTAACTATCCTACCTTTTTAACAAACTTGGACAGATGCTTCTTACAATCAAAAGGAATATTTTTATTGATTTTTTTCCTCCTTTATGTTGAGCCTGCGATTTACAGCAAAAGTAGGCGAGACACTGGGTTCCGCGGAACCCTTACAAATTTTTTTGGTTAAATCTCTCATCAATGATTATTTTGGCTTTTCAATTTATTTAAATGTTCTTTGAATTGTCCTATTCTCTTCAAAAGCAAAAAAAAAAAATTAATCATTTTCTTCTATGTTCTATTTTAGCCATAGGAGCTATGTTTCTTGACATGTGTATACAAGGAAATAAAATATAAAATTTATACTAGATACTCTGAAACTCATTTAGCCTAAGTTTAGCTGAAATTGTTACAGCAGTTTCAAAGGAGAAGATTTTTTGAAAGTAAGTCAACATGATGAACAAATTGTGAAAAAAAGTCTTTAAAGGGCAATAACTCCTTAAGGGGTCAATTGACAATTTTGGTAAATATGACTTATATGTAGATCTTACTTTGCTTAACATTTTTGCTATTAACAGTTTATCTGTATCTATAATAATATTCAAGATAATAACCAAAAACTGCAAAATTTCTTTAAAATCATCAATTCAGGGGCATTATACCTGAAAAACCAGTTACCCAATTCGGCTGAAAATTTCAGGACTGGTAGACCTTGACCTAATAATTACTTTAACTTCTTGTCTTATTTGCTCTAAATGCTGGAGTTTTTGAGATATAAGCCAAAAACTGCATTTACTCTGTTCTATTTTTAGCCATGACAGCCATGTTTTTTGACAAAATAGAAAATAAAACACAAACTTTATTTTATACACCCTACTCATCATTCAGTTGAAGTTGATTGAATTTGGTTGAGTAGTTTTAGAGGAGAAGATTTTTTAAAGTTAGCAAATATGATGAACAAATTGTGAAAAATTGTCATTAAAGGACAATAACCCCTTAATGGGTCAATTGACAATTTTGGTAGTATAAACTTATTTGTAGATCTTACTTTTCTGATCATTTTTGCTGTTCACAGTTTATCTTTATCTATAATAATATTCAAGAAAATGACCAAAAACTGCAAAATTTCCTTAAAATTACCAATTAAGTGGCAGCAACCCAACAATGGGTTGTTTGATTCATCTCAAAATTTCAGGGCTGATAGATCTTGACCTAATGAACATTTTTACCCGATGTCAGATTTGCTCTAAATGCTTTCGTTTTTGAGATATAAGCCAAAAACTGCATTTGACCCCTATGTTCTATTTTTAGCAATGGCGACCATGTTTGTTGATAGATCAAAACTTCGGATACAATTTATAAACTAGATACCCTAAGGAACATTCAGTTAAAGTTTGGAAGTATTTGGCCTAGTAGTTTCAGAGGAGAAGATTCTTGGAATAGTTTACGACGACAACAACAGACGCCAAGTGATGGCATAATCTCACTTGGCCCTACGGGCCAGGTGAGCTAAAAAGATGTGCTAAATTAGTTATTGAGACAGCAGCCAAATAACATAAAATTTACAAAAATGCAGTTCAAGGTCACAGAAGTTTCAGTGGCAGGAGGGTTACCCCTGGAGTCTAGCGAAATGTTATTGAAAACATGTCTTTCATGGTACATCAAACCATGCATATACTACTCACAACAGTCAATGGTTATACTCAGCTGGTTTAGTGGCTAATGTTATAATTTATACTGGAGATATAAATCTTTGCATCCCTTTAATTTGGCACCTCTTTATGTAGATCTTCATTTGGCCCCACTTTGATTTATGAGACTGTCAGTGTGTCTCTCATTTTGGTCTATGTGCACTTTCAAAATTGAGGAATATAGACTATAATTCATTTTTTCTATGTCTGCATTTGTTATAATATAAGTACAAAAAAAAAAGGCTGTTCCTGCTTCACAAGTGGCAATCATGTATGTTGCTAATGTGAGTACAAACCCAGTGACAAGTTTAATTTGGCATGTCAAATTGGTTGTACTCAATGTCTCAAATGCCTAAAATTATAATTTCTTTTCCCTTATTGTTATTACAAGCGTTTAATTGGACTATCCTATTGCATACATTTATCCTAAAATACAAGAAAGGAGGACAGAATTGTAGATACGAGAATTGGAATGTATCTGTTGTGGTTGTCCTTGGTTCATGTCTGTCATATATTGTTTCCTAAATTATTATTTGTCTCAGTTGAAGTGTTTCATATTTTTCCTGTATGGGCCATTAGTAACAGAAGAAACACTGTATTAGTATAGGTTTTTCTAATTGTTGCATGCCATACAGTTGTTTTGATCACACATCTGTGATACAAGTGAGAGGTTTAGCTAGCTATAAAACCATGCTTAATACACAATTTTCTCCATAAGAAAATGCCAGTACCAAGTCAGGAATATGAGTTGTTATCCATTGGTTTGATGTGTTTTAAAAGAGCTTTTTATTTTGCTATTTGATTAGGGACTTTCCTTTTTGAATATTCCTGAAGTGTTCCATATTTCTGTTATTTTACTTGTTCGTCTATAATTGCTTAAATCCACTTGTGATGGAAAGTTGTCTTATTGGCAATCATACAACATCTACTTACTTTTATATCATACAAATGATAAATAACTTTACAATTACATGGATAAAATCTCAAGTTTACCATCTCAATTAACCACATCCCAGTTATATAAATTCAAACTTGCAAACAAAATATTTGTACATGTAAGAAATGGGTAAAAGTAATTTGCGGTACACATAACAAATATCTGGACTTAAAACTAGAGGCTCTAAAGAGCCTGTGTCGCTCACCTTGGTCTATGTGAATATTAAACAAAGGAAGCAGATTGAAAATTGACTACAAAGGTCAATAACTCCTACAGGGGTCAATTGACCATTTCGTTCATGTTGACTTATTTGTAGATCTTACTTTGCTGAAAATTATTGCTGTTTATAGTTTACCTATATCTATAATAATATTCAATATAATAACCAAAAACAGCAAAATGTCCTTAAAATTACCAATTCAGGGGCCGCAACCCAAAAACAGGTTGTCCAATTCATCTGAAAATTTCAGGGCAGATAGATCTTGACCTGATTAATAATTTTACTTCATGTCAGATTTTCTCTAAATTATTTGGTTTTTGAGTTATAAGCCAAAAACTGCATTTTACCCCTATGTTCTATTTATAGCCATGGCGGCCATCTTGGTTAGTTGGCGGGGTCACAGGACACAATTTTTAAACTAGATACCCCAATGATGATTGTGGTAAAGTTTCAAATAATTTGGACCAGTAGTTTCAGAGGAGAAGATTTTTCTAAAAGATTACTAAGATTTAAGAAAAATGGTTAAAAATTGACTATAAAGGGCAATAACTCCTAAAGTGGTCAACTGATCAATTTGGTCATGTTGACTTATTTGTAGATCTTACTTTGCTGAACATTATTGCTTTTTACAGTTTATCTCTATCTAAAATAATATTAAAGATATTAACCAAAAACAACAAAATTTCCTTAAAATTACCAATTCAGGGGCAGCAACCTAACAACGGAATGTCAGATTCATCTGAAAATTTCAGAGCAGATAGATCTTAACCTGATTTACAATATAACCCCATGTCAGATTTGCCCTAATTGCTTTGGTTTTTGAGTTATAAGCCAAACACTGCATTTTACCCCTATGTTCTATTTATAGCCATGGCGGCCATCTTGGTTAGTTGGCGGGGTCACCGGACACAATTTTTAAACTTGATACCCCAATGATGATTGTGGCCAAGTTTGGTTAAATTTGGCCTAGTAGTTTCAGAGGAGAAGATTTTTGTAAAAGTTAACGCAGGAAGACGACGACGCCGGACGCCAAGTGATGAGAAAAGCTCACTTGGCCCTTTGGGCCAGGTGAGCTAAAAATGATATATAAGTTAATTGAAATCTAAAACGTCACTATAGACCACCAGAGAGAGGTAAGATTGACTAAAATTCTACAGGATATAGGCACAAAACTCAACTCATTTCATTATGCTGCACTACTAATGCAACCTGGACATAAAATGATTTGCATAAATGGAGCAGTGTATAACTAAACAGATGTTTTATGAACTCCTTATCACCAAGTCATTTTTAAGAAGTTAAATGGTTACCTGAATATTGTTATTTTTTGGTAAATTTGTATAGTTTTGTTGTGCGATTGAATTTACCATACATCAAGAAGTACTGTCTTGGAGATGCTGAAGAAAAGTTCTTCATTAAATTAACTACAAATCTAAATACCCAAATTATCATTTTTTTATTGGTCCACATACATTGTACAAAATGGTTCTTCTGACACAATAAAACATCATTTCCTAAACATAGTTCAAATTGACTATAAGATGGTGATGGCAATTAATTATTTCATTCGTCATAGAAGTGGATAAATTAAGATGTCATTGTACCATTAAAATATGGCCATAAAACAGCTGTTTTTACACAATAAACAAAAGATTTATTGTACTTCCTCTCAATGTATTCAAATGTACATAGATATGTTTTCAACCTGTGCATATACATGTAAAATAAAATGCAAATAATTGTGTCCAAGGTAAAATGAAAGAATTTATCACCGTCATTAAAAGCATAAATATACAGTGTATACATAAAAGGCCTGCCTTTATCATTAATATAATGAGATAAAATTGATAATCCATAAATATATCATCTTTCCTCTCAAAACCTTCACTCTTCTTAAAACTAAACATGACATTCCTTTGAAACAATCTTTCTGTTTTTGGACTTTATGTAACTCTATATAAATCAATGCTAATCACAGGCATACCAATAGAAAACTTCCCACTAAAGGAACTCAATTGATAGGTGTACATTTTAACAAGTCATTTAACAAAAATACTTAAAAAAACTAAGAAATCAACCACATAAAAACGTACAAGTGTATGAATGAAATTGAAATCATGAACAATAGTTAAGATGCCCCAGTTCTAATGATAGTTGATTGGAGAAAACTTCAAAAAACAACATTTTTAAAATAAAAAATCAACAAAACATTTTTCATTATTGGTGGGAATGCTATATATAATATCTGAAAATTTATATTTTGATACAATGGATATCTTAGAAAATAAATAAAATCATATCCATAGCATTATCTTGAATTTTTAACTGCATCTTCTTTTAAATTTTTCAAACTGATAAAAAACAATCAGATCTTTTACTTGACTTCAGGAAATAAATACAAAAGGTGTGGCAGTTTTCTCTGTCATAGCCAATAAAAGAAAACTAAAGTAGAATAACAGTTTCTGTCATAAATAATATAAAATGTCTTTTTATCTTCATTGAGTTTCTTGTCCTTCTGGTTCATATTGTTGTACCTGTAAGTAGACATATAATTTGATATTAATGCACCTGGTTTTATCTCCAATATAAGTTTACAAATGGGTATTTGATATTCAAAGTCATTTTAATGTAAGCTATTAAAATAATTTGTGTGTGTGCATATAATTGAAAATATGGAGAGATTGTCCAAGTTGCCATGTTTGCATTCAAATAGTAGATAAAAAGATTTTTCTTATTTTCATGATTCTGATATTGAATACGTTTTTTTTTGGTACTTGTTGAATAATTATGAACAGCCACTATTGTTTTTTCCTCATCTTCTGGTAGCCCTAAATGTCTGTTTAGTTCACGCATCATTGTAAATATAACAGATTTGATGAGACTGTCATCAAAGTGAGAGGTTTAGGGCTTTAAAACCAGGTTTAATCCACCATTTTCTACATTTGAAAATGCCTGTACCAAGTCAGGAATATAACAGTTCTAGTCTATTTGTTTTTGATGTTTTGTCATTTTATTTTGCCATGTGATTATGGATTTTTCGATTGGATTTTACTCTGAGTTCAGTATTTTTGTGATTTTACTTTTTCTTTACAAAAAGAACTTAACATCTGCCCCAAAAATGGTCAATGACTCACACAGTGTTCTCCCCAGGATTTTTGGATAGCACCAGGGTAACGCGTGACGAAATGAATTTTACAATATTTTGTGTCGCGTTGTGTCACTTATTTTTTTCTTGTTGGTTTTTGTCATTACCTTTTTGCCTTTGTTTTGTTTACTGTGGTACTGTGTTGTATGGACTTTGGGTCAGAACATTATTGGTAGAAAAAGTAAATCAATAAAACAGTTTGTATACTTTAATATCTTTGAAAAAGAAAAGAAAGCACAATTAGTCTTTAAACTAAAGTCACTTCTTATATTTGGATCAAGCCATTTTGTCCCAATACTTGTAGTTACACTACACATTCCCTATGTTAGATTTGACCATAACAATGAACTTTGAACAAGATTAATTTTTGTTACAGAACCTTCAGTAAATTGAAAACTACTTTCCATTCTTTTTAACAACAGTTTTATTTATTTTCTTATGCATCTTAATTAGTATTTTTGAAATTTAAGTTTATAAATACTTTATTTCAATTGTATAAGTAATTCTTAGCTCACATTTCTGTTAAGTTAAGGCCCTAATAGCTTTTAAATCCATGACCATACAGTAATATATCTATTTAATAAAGGTATATCAATAAAGGTATCATTCTCTAAAATAATTTGCAAAACATTTTTGTTGGTATGTTCTAAGAATTTTTTTATCCTTAATGTAACATTATAATATAATTTTGCATTCAATTTGTACTTTATTTTAATTTTCAATGAGAAATTATATGTGAGGAGCATTTATTTGTGATAAGCAAAATCAGGGGAAATAACTTCACAATTAATTTTTATAACAGTCAAATTATTTTGACTCAAATTATTTTGACTAAAGACTGGCGTAAAAGAGTTCATTCACAAATGTCTGCTTGTCCCCTATTACAAGTCTGTTATTAAAATTATGATCTCTTAATTAATTAAAACACAAGAGAATCATGTACATCAATTAAATCACGTGGTGAAAACAATCTACCTGTCAATAGACTGGATTGAACTGGTTAGAACTGGTCAATTTTCATGTAAAAATTTCAACCCTCACTGAAAGTTGAAGTCATTTGAAACTTTACCGATTTTAATACGATTTTTTTTACCGAAAACTTTAGCACCACGGAGAAAAATTATACATCGCGGCAAGAACGATACCACCGCGGTAGAAAATTATACATCGCGGGCCCGTGGTCCTTTAAGGGCCTGGGGAGAACACTGCTCACATAGCGGAAAAACAAGCATTACATCTATCATTATAACACCACAAAAAGAATTTACATAAGATTGATTACTGTTCTGGCTTACAATAACTGAAGAATAAGACTACATACGACAAAGCTTATATTGTATAAACAGCTACTATAGCGGAAAATAGATATTTGAAGAAGATATTTGAAAACAACTACATAGATTCAGCTTGCAAGTATTCCTCAAACAATGTAGCTAGCTACCGTATTCACAATTACTTTTTTTCTTTGCCATCACACAATAGCCATCTAGGTTAAGTTATATACAGAAAATCCTCGAAATCTATTACAAATTGGGGGGAAAGATATTTACAGCATACATTTTGTTCAATATGCTCTAATCCTTATTTTTATATCTATAGCCTGAATAATTGCATTCATTATATGTGACCTATAAATACTTTTGGAATAAATAAAAAAGTTCCAAACAACTCTTGCCAAGTTTAGAGAGTTCTAGAATCCTTAATATTGTTAGCTCTCTCTGTAGAGTACTAGAGATCTGCAAGCTAGAAATCCTTGATCATTAAGAGCACCAGAATAATAAATCTTCTTTATTTCTATAGCATGTAAAGCAATTTAAGGACTATACTTACATTTGCTATCTGATATAAATCAAAGTTTTCAACCTTAGTCATACATATAAATAATATATCAACAGAAAACTGACCCTTAGTGAATGTTTGCCTTCATCTTAAAGTTTTATTCCCTTAGCTTAAACTTAATCAGATATAAAAACAGAACATGTTAAAAAAAATTGGAACTCCATTTCTCTTTGAACGGGTGTCACAAACCATTGAACAAAGCGTTTTACTCGTTCAAATGGCCTTGACCTTTGATCAATTACATTTTTAGCTTCTCTTTAGCTCAACATGTATTTTTTTGTTTAAATCTTCATAAATGACCATGTTTAAGACAATCTTATGATCTTTACCTTTGTTTTTAATTCATTGTTTTCCTCTGTCAGCTGTTCTATTTTCTGTCTAAGTTCTGTTACTTCTAATTTTAAGGCCTCAACATCAGCTGTTTCTGGACCTGAAGCTCCCAAATGCTGTTTTAAAAAGCTAAAAACTGGTTAAGGAAATTATACTTCTATTGAATAGCTAAATTTAACTAACATGTTATTTTTCAAATTAAACTGTAAAAAGAAGCTTTTAATTCATGTAAATGCTCCTAACAAATCAACCATAACAAGAATTAATGTAATTTAACACCATCTCCTGCTTCTAACTAGTCACACTATTTTCAACTCATCACAGGTAATGTTCTTATGATCACCACTGTTCAAGGTTACATGATAGATTAAGCCCTTACAAACAAGTGAGACACTGCCACATTCTTTCTGTGCCTAAACCAAGCCAGTAATTATGGTTGTGGATTGATGTCTGTTGTATTTGTTTCTCATTTATTGGCTATCTCCTGTAAATTGTGACAAATTTAAGGTCATACCAGGTTTTTTTGGTAGTTTTACAGGTACATGTATGGTTTGGCATTTACTCATTGTTGAAGAACATACCTTGATAAATAGCTGACTAAATCCACATCACTTAACACTTGGACCTTTAACATAAACTTTAATCTGATAAAAGAGTTTTAGACATGCTTATTTATCAACTCAGACACCATTAAGCAATATCATATGGCCTTACATGTACTATCATAGAATATTACGAAAATTAATTTACATAACGTACAGAGAACAAAATCAGTATTTTAATTTGATAGTAGATGTTTTTGTTTTAATGTTTTCAATTAACCATATAAGTATAATTTATTAATTTCAAATTAGCCCATTGACTTATTTCAAGGATACTCCAATGCATTATTTGGCTTTTCTGGTTCTTCATACAACCCAACCAAAACTGAAAAAGAAAATGGTAATTCATAATAGAAAATACAGATACTACATAAATTTATCAAACAGAAATACTTAAAATATGTACATGAGTGAAGTATGGAAATAATAGATACACCATAAAAAGACATTACAACTGTCAAACATAATAACGTCTTTGTGTTTGCTGCCTTCTATAACATACAGAATAAACATGATGAAAGATTTCACCCATTTTGTTCTAAATGTTTAATTTAGCATGTTTAGAATACTGAAAATTATGACATCTTTGAAGGTCCCTGCTTCATAATGGACCTTGAGAAAAAATTATTAGAAACTTTGAGAGATTTCTTGTCACATGATACATGTACCTAATAGTGATTGATTGATTGTTGGTTGCTTTATGCCGCATTAGCACAAAAAGGCTATATCGTGGCAATGTACCTAATAGTGTACTTGTGGTTCATTCACACCATCATCATCACCAATTTTCTAGTTATAAATTTTGCAATTTGTTTCAATAGGTTGACTCTTAATTATAGATTGATATTATGAGTCCAATCCATTCTACTTTGAATAAATAATGTATGTAAACTTAACAGATTTTAAATTGGTTTATGACTTAAGAATACACATGCATATTGAAATAACAAAAAAAAATAAGTGTGTACTAATTTAATTAATTATATACCTTTTGTTAAGGCATCTAATACACCTGCTTTCTCTAAATATTTTCTGAACTCTTCCCTCTTGCTGTCAGCTCCCTACAGTGGAAATTTTATTTCATAAGTGAAGATTTCAAGAAATTCATAGAAACAAGTCTTCTAGTTTCAAAGGAAACATTATTCATGAACTTACGAATCTTCACCTAAAAACCTTCAACATCATGAAACTATTTTCTGCTTGTTTGTTAAACATAATTAAGAAGAATACAATTTTTAGTAAGGAGAGAGTATGTTCACAATAAACTACAAATTTTATATTGAATAAGTTTTGATATAATTAATACAAATAAACTGTTTAATCCAAGCTAATTGCATTATCCAGAATTTTAAAATTACTTCTGATTCATATAATTCCTTATTTTTATTTATATATCATTGATATATATGCTTAGTATACAATTTGTTTGGCTTATAGAAGAAATTTTACTATGTATTATAGTGCTTTTTTGTTTTTAAATTTCACTGATACTAAGTAATATTTTTTTAAATATTAGATAATTTTTATCTACATGATCGAACAGGAAAACTAATTAACTATTATAGAATTTTCAAAAAACCTTTTAATGCTGCAACTTCCTGTAACAGAATATCAGTACATAGTTTTAACCACAGCAACACTATTGAAACTTTATAAACCAATAGAAAACTAAACTTAAATTCATTAAGTTTATATTTGTTTTTTAACATTCAATCTTTATTTGAAAAAGTCTATAAAATTGTGTGATGCTATATTTGTCTTCTAAGTTCTGGTTGCTTAACTTGTCTTCTTGTCGCTGGTGTTACAGAATCTAATGGAGTAGTTCTTTCAAAATGTAATAGTGCACTCAAATGTTAGGATTTGTTCAAAACATCCTAAACAATGACTATCGGTATGATCACTGGTCCAATGTCCCAGACAAGAACAATTCCATTTGAACTAACAAAACATTGCTCAGACACATAATGGAAAATGACATAATATTGGTCTTTGACTGTAAGTTTTTGGACTAGAAGTAGCAGAAGTTGGTAAAATTTTGTGCAGACTGATTAACTTGAACATCTTTTTAATTTTGTTGTACAATCACAATAAAATTACACATAGTCCTTTACGTTGATTCTGAAATATGAAGACCACAACTGACTTAACACTTATAGTGGAGTCCCCCGTGTCCATGCGGCCAGTGATATTGCACATTAGCTGATTTTGTCATATCAACCCAGAATTATAAATAAAATCATTCTTGATAAGTTCAAGAGTTCATTAATGGCTGCAATTCAGTTATTTACTATATATGGTCAATTTCCATTTAAAAAAAAAATATCATCAGATACAATTTGTTTTAGCTAAGTCAAATTTATATCAGATATGAAATAATTTTTGCTCTGCATCTTCGGCAGTGTGTTTGGTTCAAATTCAGCAACATTTTGCAGTATAAAATCTTTCCTTTATTAAAAAAAAGCTATTTTTGTAAGGCATGCTCAAAATCACTAGACATTGGAGGAACTTTCAGAACAGGGGTTTCCTGGACATGCATTACTCAAAATCCTGAGGATGAAACAATACAAACAGAAGAATTTATGAAATAAAAGTATATTATGAATATGTTCCCACAATATTATCCAATTATTGGTTTAATTAGTTGAATGAATTGAAGTCAAAAGTTTTAAGTGCGTGGATACATCAGACTGCACTGTTCAATGCTGTTACATTGATTTATGCTGCAAGTGTGACACATGTATAACTTCCTTGAATTTGAAAGACATTACATTTTTCGACAAACTTATCTCATTATCTTTTTCTTCTAATTACCATAACGCTCTTTTTTATATTTTATTCCAATATGTTAACAGGAGTACTGTAGAATAACAGTCAAACCTATTTGCAATATGACTGAAAATAGAATTTGTCAGAAAAGATTGAAAAATCTGTCCTGGGTCACCTTTACTGCTTTAGTTTTTATAGTTTTACTGTGTTTGGTTCGTTCATTTAATCTTTACGGTTATGAAAACAGAGAAGAAGACTATTTAACGCAAATTTTGAAATAAAGTATACCCTGTAAGTTGTCATGATGTCTGATGTTGTTCTTCAATCTCGTTTCAAACAGGTCCAGTTAGGAATGGTTGCTATCAAGGTTTCGGTACATGCGCAGTGACCGGTGAAGAACCTAAATGATAACAGGTCTGAAATAAAACTTTACAATTGTGATAAATGATACAATTTAATTTCAAAGTTCAATAAAGATTAGTTTGATGTTAAAATGGGAAAGTAAACAATATGTTTTTTTGTTATAATGTAAAACGCCAAAGTAGTTATCACTTAGTTTGTACAGCCAAACTTAACTTCCGTTTTTCGGAATTTGTAGCTTTATCCATTCCTTTGATGAAAAGACCCGTAAAATGTAGGAAAAAAATCGTCTGTTTTTGAGTTTTGGAGGCATTTTCAAATGAGTGGTGTTTCTCCGTGTTTCTCTTATTATTCAACGGTATTTTAAAAATTGAATTACTTAATACCTTAGGTTGCTATATGACACTGTTAAGATTATTTTCCCTTTGCCTGACATGTACGAAAAAGCAAAAAGAAGTCTTTCAGCATGTTCAATTTAATAGACTTTTATTTATCTGACTGAATGGGGCAGCACTGCTGGACTGTCTAAGACAGTCCAGCAGTGCTGCCCCATTCAGTCAGATAAATAAAAAAAATAAAGAATACAGAATCAGTCAGTGAGTCAGTGCCCTCAATCATTCATTGACTAACTTCATTTCATATTTTTTCTGTTGTAACAGAGATCATCTTACCCTTCATTAATCAAGTGCAAACTTTTGGATAGATTACACAGGGACAAATTATACTATTACTGTTTTGAATCATGGATAATTTGCTTCCCATAGAAAATGTGGTATAGATACTTAGTCATTTATAAGCGGCTGAGCTAAGGAAGTACTTCTTTAGCTCAGTCGGTTAACACACTGCCTTGTAACGCAGAGGTCCCAGGGTTGGATTCCTGGTGGAGACGAGGAATTTTGAAATGAAATTCATGGTAGGTCTCATTGGTGTCTAAGCGTGATGCAGGAATGCCGATTTTTCGTAAGCACGAAATGTGAAAGTCAAATTATTGTGTCATGAAAATGGGTAACGAGGTCTTTCGAGATCAGGGAAATGACAAAAAATAAGAATTGCTTACGCACATAGTGTAAGCGGGATATGGGAATCTAACAAAACAGTAAGCGGGATCCGGGATCGGAATCCCTCAATGAGACCCCCTTCATGCTGGCGGGTTACATTGGCTCCTTATTAAAAAAAACCACATTAGTTAGAGAGGAATTCTATCTAGGGTAATGTGTGTGAGAGTCATAACTGTATGATGAGCGATGAGGTTGGGGAAGTGTGACAGGATTGCTACCCTTAGAACATGAGGTAGATATACTGTAAGCAATTGAGCTGAGTTAGCACACTGCCTTGTAGGGCAGAGGTTATTGGTTCGAGTTACAGTGGAGACAAACAATTTTGTAATGAAACTCATGCTCTCCAGTTACAAGTGTCAATATGGTCAATAGGGACAAAATTGGGGTGTTTAATTATGAAAAATGTATTACAAATGGTAAAATGTATTCTCATCTCATGGGTTTTTATCATTATGGTATTAAAAATGCATTGTGACGTCACAATTTCTAATGTAAAAGCATTTATAGTGCAAATTCATATTATAAAATTGAGAATGGAAATGGGGAATGTGTCAACAACCAGACAAAGAAAAACAAAAATTGATCCAATCCCATTAAATACACATCCGTTAAATATTTTAATGTATGCTGATGATGTAGTTCTTTTATCATCATCAGAGCAAGGACTTCAAAATTGTGTTAACAAATTAAATAAATTTACAGTTGATTATAAAATGACAGTTAACACAAAAAAGACCAAGGTTCTTGTATTTAACAAATCAGGAAGACTTAAAAATATAAAAATATCATTAGGAAACCAGACTTTAGAATGTGTACAAAACTACACATACTTAGGTATAAATTTTTCATCATCTGGGAGTTTCCAAAAAGCAAAGAAAGAACTTTATAACAAAGGAATGAAAGCATATTTCAAATTAAGGAAGACCTTTTCAGTGGAAAGCCCAAAACCTAGTACTTTACTACACATCTACAACCATACAATCCGACCAATCTTGTTGTATGGATCTGAAATTTGGGGTTATATACCACATAAGAAACAAATACATTTGGATAACTTTATAGCAAAAGAAACTGATTATCTTGTACTAGAGAAAATTCATACTAAGCTTTGTAAATTTTCACTTGTAGTTAACATAAAAACATCAAATATGGCATGTAGAGGAGAACTAGGTTCACTCCCTACACTGTATTATGTAATAATGAATATGATAAAATATTGGATCCATCTTATGAAAGATATTGAACCTTCAAATATTATTCTAAGGGAAGCCATAAATCTGTCTCATTCTATGGACAAACATAACCAGGAATCTTGGATAGGAAGTATTAAACATATATTTAAATTTCTAGACTTAGAATATCTATTTTTTAACCAGTCAAACTTTAAACAAAACCATATTCTAAAAAAGGTAAAAACATCTTTAACTATTAAATTTAAAGAAAGCTGGTTAGCTAGTTTAGAAAGCAATTCTGGGAAGTGTACTAATTTACAATCTGGCAATAAATTAAGAACTTACAGAAAATTTAAAAATATTTTTATGTTTGAACCATATTTAAAAATGAATTCAAAAAAAGACAGGCAAATAATCACAAGATTTAGAACTAGCTGTCATGATCTTGAAATCGAAAGAGGGAGGTATTTTGGGATTAAAGCTGAAGACAGAAAGTGTAAGCTATGTAAGAATGCAGTTGAAGACGAACTACATTTTCTTTTAAAATGTCCTGTTCTAAAAGATACTCGATCTCAACATCTATCTAATTTAAATTCAAAATTCAAATTTTTTTCAAGATTATCTGATGAAATGAAATTTGTTTGGATTCTTTCATCTGAAGATTTGTTTGTAACTTCAAACTTATCTAATTTATTGCACTCCCTTTTTGAAGAACGAAAGAAAATTATAGAAAATATTGTTGTTTAAAAAGAAATAAATAGAAGAAAAATATAGATAGATATATATAATTATAGGAAATAAAATTGATCAGGAGTTGTCTCCCATAGACCTAGTACTATAAAGAATTATGTTATTTCTCCAGGTCACAGTGGCACCCATTATAACTTGGTTTATATCAGGTTAATTAGTGTAAATGTGTATTCATGTGTTGTTTTTGTTTTTTGTTGTCTAAATGTACTTTAATCATTCTAATCATTTTCTGTGCTTTATTTTGTAATTCATTCATTTGATTGTATAGCTCAAATTTTGGGCACCATGATTGGTTAATAAAATTATCTATCAACAGCAGAAGGTCACCATCAGGTCTTCAATGTAGTGAGAAATTCCTGCACCCAGAGGCGTCCGTATGTATGAAAACATATGTATGAAAACATATGATCAGACCATAAGCATAGAAGAAAGAGGTTAAAACTGTGACAATTAAAGCAAAAGAGTGAAATATATGTACTTTAACATGCATGTTCAGCAATGACTTTTGATAGCATCAAAAGGTCAATAAGGCTAAGCATGATAAGGGCCCACAGTGACATAAGTGAAATTGCCTTTCTTAACAATGATAAAGTTTAATCTATTGATGAACATCTATTATCTCAACATTGATTAAAAGCACTATAAGACATGTAAGATGTGGGAGGAATTTGCATTAATTAAAAATAAAAAAAATGTCATCTGCTCGACCACAATTTTTTTCATTAATGTTGAGATAAAAAAAAAAAAATAACCATGATAACACCTGTAGAAGTGAAATAGTCATGTCCTTACATGGACAGAACTATTTTTTTAACTACTTAAAAATCATAAAATTTGCACCTCTATATTTTTGTATGCAGACTTTACATGTATCGAATTTTGCTGGTAAATTATATTCATTTAAAATTATGTGTGCCTTCTATTTGTTGTGTGCAGTTTGCACCAAAAACTTTTTCAACTACTAGGCCAAAGACTAATATTCTGACATTTTTCTTATCGGGCTAAACAAAGTTTTACAAAAACTGACTAGTCCGAATGAAATTTTACTAGTCTGGGAATCGGACTAGTGACTAACCGTGTAAGCCAAGGTATAAGAACATTGAACATGTGTACAAAGTCATGTAAACATATCTTATTATTTAAGTTTAATCAACATATCATTTCCTGCTATCGATTATTTATTCCTAATACATGTGCCAATGCTGAGAGAGAAAGCAGATATCACAATTAATGAATGTATTTATTTGTCCCTCATAGTTAAGTTTTACTTGTATGTCTTTGCTTGGTGATTAGCTTTAAGCTGTTATCCTCTTTATATATAAATTTATGGAGCTTGCTCACTGAATGTTTTTCAATTATAAACAAAAAATACTAAATAATCTTAACCATTTATTTCAATTTAGAATTGCATATCATTAACATGAAAAAATGGATAGCTTATCAGATGTGATTGCCTGCTGTCGTGGATTGTTGTTTGAAAAAATAACAGAAAGGAAGGTTTGTATGTTGTAATATAACAACTATATATAGAAGAAGAAGAAGATGCTTTATTTCCATAAAATGGGCTTGCAAGGAGCATAATATAATATCATTGTAATATTATTCTTTTACAAATATAATAAACAATACAGTATACATAGTTACAATGACACAAATAAGAAACAACAGTTTTCACATATTAGTACAAAATGTATATATATATAAAGCCTTTGTCTCAGGCACACCTCTGGAAAGTAAGAAAAAGAATACTATGAGTAGGCTAAATTTATCTAGCTGAGCTGCAAAATATATATACTGTTTGTAAATCTTTCTTTATTTAATTAACTGAACACTTTAACTTATTTCAAAAAGTGTGATATCCCAACTCCCAGTGATAGGTAAGTTGAGGGGCACCACACCTCTTACTTGAATGATAGGTCCATAGACTAGGATTTTTTTAATGAAATAGACCAGAATACACAGCCATACTCAGTGCAAGTTACATTTGATTTCACACTCATCAATAGAAACAAAATGCTGCAGTAAAACATTGTTTCCCACTGTAAGTCTACATATGATGTCAACCCCAGTTAACTCCACCTTCTGTTTGTAAACTTTATATAATTCTGGGTGTTAGTAGCTACAAGAAAGGTGTTTATGTTATAAATTAGGATTGTTATATATTCAGGGTGTTAGTACCTACAAGAAAGGTGTTTATGTTATAAATTAGGATTGTTATTTCCTTTAACTTGTTTACAAATGACCTGATTTGGTTTCATTATTTTAGAAAAGTTCAGAGAAATTTCGTCAGTTACTGTGTAAGAGTACTGTTATCAAAGCATTGGATAGACATACAGACAGTAAGAATTGTGGAAGTTCTGATGAACAGCTAACTTGGGATTATGTATTTAAAGTAAGTAAATAAGTTTTAAGATTTAACATAATAATAGGTACATTTTAGTTATTATATTATATTGTGTCTTAGCTTTTGGAAAATTAAAAGTTTTATTTCTCATGTAAAGTGAAATTTGATTTTCAATACTTATCAAAACCTATGGATTTGAAGTGTATTTTTTAGAACTATATGATAAATTTTGTAATGTGAATCTAGTAATATTTTGCAATCCATGTGATTGATTCTGTGATATGAAATCCACTACTATTTTGCCATTCCTGTGATTGATTCTGTGATATGAAATCCACTACTATTTTGCCATTCCTATGATTGATTCTGTGATATGAAATGCATGTGATTGATTCTGTGATATGAAATCCACTACTATTTTGCCATTCCTGTGATTGATTTTGTGATTTCAGTCTGTTGGGAAGTATGTTCTGATTGAGACACAACATCTACAGAAAAGTAAAGATCAGGTATCAGCTGCCACCTTAACCAGGAAGGAAAAAGCTAAAAAGGAAGTCAGTGATCTGGTGAAGTTTGTCATCAGACAAGCTGATAAACGTAAGCAAATTTTGTACATATCAAACAAATGTATATTATATGTGCCAAACTGACAGACATAGTGCATAAAGCTAGGCCTAGGGCAAACTAGAATTCCTTCTTTGATTAAAGGAGCAGTTTGAGGTAAAATTAAATCAATGATTATTTGTCTCTGTCAGATATTTCATGCAATTTTGAATGACTTGATTTTTTTTTAGAGTAAAACAGACAGAACTAGTATATATATAGTTGTTTAGGGGCCAGCTGAAGGACGCCTCCGTGTGCGGGAATTTTCGTTGCATTGAAGACGTGTTGGTGACCTTCTGCTCTATGTTCGGGTTGTTGTCTCTTTGGCACATTCCCCATTTCCATTCTCAATTTTATTTAAAATTACAAGAACAGTTCTTTGTGTTTGTGAAATATTAGAAAATGTACTTTATTATTAATTTTGAAATCATGAAAGCTTATACTTGCTAAAGATGTTAGAATATATAGATTCTTCTCATTTCAGGTGGACCTAGATTAAAATGTTCATCATTGTTGAACCACATAGATGAAATCTTACAAGATGAATACATGTGTCAGGCATATGGCTTAGATTACAGTAATGTTCTGCTCAAAAATGTTCTTAGTGTTAGAAAATATTGGACAGAAATATCATCACCAACTTGGCATAGTAAGTTATGTGCTTCGTGCTACCTTCTTGAATGCACGGCTTTTCCAAAAAGTAATCATTGAACAAATGTGTGTAGAATATATTTTTTGTACTACATTTTTTTAGGATTTATCTAGCCTTTTATAGGATGAGGGATGAGGGATAGATTAACAAGACTTGTAAAGCTCAGTGACAATAACCACAGTATTTTAAATAACCACAGTATTTTAGAGAAACAATGCTTTTTATTCAGCCATTACTGAAAGCTCATATTTTATATAATTCAACATTGTTTCTTTAACATTATACAATTAGTCTTACTTTTTGATATTTTGAAAACTATTAGATTAGTTTTGTGAATTATCATATATTGTTTTCTTTTTATGGAAAAATGGTTATTTTCTGATACACCCATATAATTTTGATCCTATACCAGAAAGTATATTTATTAATTGTTGAATTGGAATTTACTTTTACTAAAATAAACAGCACTATTTTGTAAAATAATGTGAGTTCAAGTGATAAGTGTTTTTTAGCACCTTTTAAATATATGTTTAATGTGTATAGTATTCTGTAGATGTATACCAGTCAGGAGTATGGTATAGATAAAACATTATTGTCCAGAGTTATCTCCCTGCAGTGTTAGGTACCACCTTAATTATTTGTATGTCTACATTTCAGACCTAATTGGTATATATGTAAAGATGTATACGAGTCAGGAGTATGGTATAGATAAAACGTTATTGTCCAGAGTTATCTCCCTGCAGTGTTAGGTACCACCTTAATTATTTGTATGTCTACATTTCAGACCTAATTGGTATATATGTAAAGATGTATACGAGTCAGGAGTATGGTATAGATAAAATGTTATTGTCCAGAGTTATCTCCACCTTAATCTCAGGTGCAACAGTTCAGTGTGATTTAAGACCAAAGAGATTGTTGAACTTTTTTACTGAAGTTTTCAAAAATATCAGGTAAAGTTTTAGATAATTTGTAACAAAATGTGGTTAGCAGTAATTTGGTTTTTGTTCTACATACTAAATTAAATTTGTCTGTGAGTTCTTTCCTGTTGGTCACGCCAGGTTTATCAATATAAATTATTGTATGTAATTAAACTAGATATAATGCAAACAAATCAATCAGCCTTTGTTTTTTTTGGTATGATAACAAGTACACAAAAACAAATTCTTCTTTTTTCTTTATTTACTAAAAGTTTTTGATTTTTAGATTAATTTCTTTCTTAAAACTTGTTTATTTATTTCTGTAAGATCATTTTTCATTCACTAAAACAATGATTTCACATGCACAATTACAGAACTACAAAGTATGGTAGGGTATATTTTTAATCTGACTTTTAAAAAGATGTACTTTATTTAGATAAGAGAAATTGCAAATTAAGATTAAAATCTCCATAGATAATAAAAGATTATCTGAAATGAATGACTAACTAATGATGTATAAATGTCATACTTTTACTTCAGTGTGAAAAATGTTTATGAAGATTTTATTTTTTCTGTTTTTCAGACAAGAGAAGACATTGGTTGTGACAGAGAATTTGATTTGTGCTTTAAACGTATTTATCAAACACATAGCTACTAACTCCAGAACACAAATATGTAAACTTGGTGAAACAGTCTTTGTAAACATGTTGTATCTTTGGGATAACCGACCTACGCCTTTATTGAAGGTAAAGTATAATTCTAAAATGTAGTTTAGACAAAATATGTTGTCTAAGAAGTGAATAGAATATAAGACCTATTAAAAAGTAAAATCACAAAAATACTGACCTTCAAGGAAAATTCAAAAAGGGAAAGTCCCTAATCAAATGGCAAAATCAAATGATAAAACACCATCAAATGAATGGACAACAATCGTCATATTTCTGACTTGGTACAGGCATTTTCAAATGTGAACCTAATTTTAAAGCACTAAACCTCTCACTTGTATCACAGTCACACCAAATTCCATTATATTTACATGCATGAACAAAACAGATATAATAGGTAACATTGTCAAAATATGGATGGCAGTCATAACTGTGTTATATCTCAAAACAAACAACTATTTAACAAAGAAGCACAAAAAGCATCTCAGATTTAACAACCAACAAACATATACTATGTTGTTAAAGATAAACTATGTTGTTAAAGATATACTATGCTGTTAATGATATACTATGTTGTTCTATGTTGTTAGAGATATACTATGTTGTTAAACCTATACAATGCTGTTTAACCTATACTTTGTTGTTAAACCCATACTATGTTGTTAAACCCATACTATGTTGTTGAACCTATACATTCTACAATTTTAACTGCATAATGATCATACATTGGCTTATGCATCCATGCTGCTTCAGTACTTGATTTCTTTTGGTTGTTAATGATTTATATTCTATTAAATTCCTTTGCATAATTATAATTTGATTTAATTTTTTTTTTTTATTGTTCCCAGAATGAATTGATAGAGTTTTTAAGTATACAGATACATGCCCATCATCCTGGTGGGAGTAAGAGAGATTCAGTGGGAGCCTTTGCTGTAGATTGGGATGTGTGGATGGTAAGGGACATCTTTGATATTTGGTGCTGTTTATTATTCTTCTATAAGTAAACATAGCATAGTGTAAAATTGTTATAACTAGGAAGAAGATGAATACTGTAAACCAACTTATTTTTGCGGATACTTTATTTCCCGTTTATACCCAGCTAGTCAACTTTGGGCGATTTAATTTCACAATTTTCTTATTAACTTAATGTAGTTTGATAGGGAAAGATCTAAGTTATTCCTTTTCACGATGATTTAATTTCGCGTTATTTTTCAAGTTGCGAAAATAAATCCCTCGCGAAATTAAGTTGGTTTACAGTAGTTGTAAATATTATAAACCAGCAACTATCATTATTTTGTATGTTTCTTTTTAAAAGTAAAAACTTTTCCATGTGTATTCTTATAATTCTACATTAAATCTAAATGCCATTTAAGTCTTAAATAATAAGTTTTCTTCCAGAGTCATCTGAGAAAATTATATGAAGTCATGTATGGAGATTTTCAGCAGTTGGGTGGAAGAAAAAGATTTTCAACCGGGTATGTTTAACAGTATAACATTATGAATACATTTGTTAGATCTCTGTTGTATTTTATTATGTGTAATACTCCAACCATATTTGATTTTTCTTCATTTTTCTGTTGTTCCATTTAATCAGCCAACATAGTTACTGTAACAAGAGGTTAAACATTGGGATAAACCGGATAAATGGAAATTTTTACAGATTTCTTGACCGTTTTTCTATTGTACAATTTCATTTTTAAAGATCATTATGATTGGTGATTTTAGTTCAGTGTATCTTTTTTGTTTCAGATCTAGAGAAGCATCACTGCCACCAAATTATGTGGACTTAGCAGCTGAAGTTTGTAACCAGGTAATGGCTTTCTCAAACTGAACAGTTTTAAGTACATATATAGTGAATAACTCATATAAAAAAACTAATTGTATAACAAGGATTTCTAAAAATACAGCACAGTTCAACACAGACAGACAGACATCAACCACCATTGAAACACTTGACTCCTAAAAATAGAAATACTGTGACAATAATTATTATAAATTACATTGAACAATGTTAAAGTTACTATCAGTGAATTAAGAGCAATTGATTTAAATCTACTTCATAAATGAACATTTAATTGATTGTTCTTTCAGTTATTCCAGTCAAGTGAACATGCTATTGAAGTGACACAGATCAGTGAAACAGACATTGAAGACAGACCTGGCGCTAAAAAACGTAGACTAGAGTCTGGATGGACATCCATTAGGGACATTATAACCTCACTGGGACAAACAGTACAGCTAACACCATGGTAAGTTTAAAGACATTGGGAACTAGAGAAATAGACTAGAATCTGGATGGAAATCAATCATAGACATTACAACTCACACCATGGTAAGGTAATAGATACTGATGTCAGACTTATGCTCATTGTTGATGTGGTTCTCCTGTTCTTACCAAATCTATGAAAATTGTACTCCAAGGAATATACATGAATCCACACCTAACAGTAAAGTAGGTATGACAACAAAACTAGGTCACAAAGCACAATTAATCACCATGGTAATTTAACAGTTCTTGGAATGAATATTCAAGTTAGAAATGTACATTGGAGTCTTGGTTGCCTATTTTTAGAGGCAAAATTACATCAGTGTAGCATACAGTATGATTCCACACAGAGTCAGGAAGAAAGCAATAAGGGACTTTATTAAAGCAGTAAACCTTTTTTCTGGATGGATATTTACTAAACATAGAATAGTTAAATTGATATAGAGATTGTGTACATGGTTATTACTTACAAAAAATGATTCAATGAAATGTTGCAGAAACTGACATTTGATTCAATTAATTAACTTTTTGACCATTACAGGTTACAACTGATTACAAGAGTTATGGAGAAGTTTCCAGGAAGTTTGGCTGAAGATGAGACCTATCCTTATCTTAACTGTATATCATCACTTATATCAGAATGTAAAAAGTAAGGTCATCCTTAAAACTGTCTAGTGTTTTATTAAAAATAATAGAATCCTAATCGTTGATCACTACTTACTTGAATGAAAAAATCAAGGTAAATCTCATTTGCTTTAGACAGGACTCTGTTTTTATTTATACGGTCATAATCAGCTTCTTTGGCAGATCAAATACATTATATCCTACAGTGAAACAACATTTTTGATTGCTTATTGGGAGATAAAAAAAGCATACAAAGCTTGTTAACTTTTATCTATGATTGTCCTGATTGATTTTGTCTGCTTTAAAGATGTTGCACTTAACTGGTGAAGTTGCAATGTCAGAATGATTTAAAAATAAAGTTTACAATTAAAAGAAATTATTTTAAGAATGTTGGTTCTATTATAACTTTTTACAATAACAAAAATTTACAATTTTAATACATTTTTCAATATGCAACAGAGAAAAACTGAAACTTTCCTTCTTTGCAAAATCAACTGAAAAGATGTATAATATTTGTCATAAACCTACACTGAAGAAATTTAATTATTTCATAGGGTTGAAATATCCAAATATCTACTGTCATGTGCAGATGCCTTTACTATCAACTGGAAGAAGATAAGATTAGGACAAAGAACTGAAGAGCTTTGTGGTCCAGTATGGAGGAAAGTGTGGATGTCAACATTGAGGTATAAAAACTTACCACAAAAACTTAACAAAGATGTGCAAAGACACCAAAAATAAACACCAGAAAATTTATTTCAGATTTAAATGCTTTGCTTTGTGTAGACAGTACCCAGCAACATAAGATATCCATAAAAATACAGTTTTCTTGACATTTTTGAGTGTTTAGTTTAATCTAGCTCATGAAACAATAGGTTGTCTATACACCCAGAAATAATGGCACATGTACTTAAAATAATCAGTTTACTATGGATTTATGGAAAAGAAGGTGAAGATACTAAACAACAAAAAACCTAATACTGTATTCAGCTGTGTAAAGTACACATTTGTGTGTATGATAGATGCTCAAATATGGTAAGTAAAAGAAAAACAAAAAAGTCAAACAGACAAAAACAAGTCAACAAAACATTACCCTTCTTATTGAAACAAAAGAAAAACATTGACATCAAAAGTTCTTCAAGCTAAATAAAGAACTGTTGATCATTATATTATGAAACAAACAAAATAATTATTATAACATTAGCTAGGTAAAGAACATCGTATGATATTCTTCTGTATTGTTATAACAGATGTGTAAGCTTGCACCATGCCACACCTGAAGGATATAAACTTCTTAAAGCTATGGTATTGGAAGACATTATTCGTCCTGATAGAGACATGTGGAGTCTTTTCTTACCGAACATCAGTCCACCTACCCAGGAGGCTGTCGAATTCCTGTTGTGTATTCTACAAAAATTCAGTTTACCAGAGCAGTTCCAGCCAAGTGTTTTAACCTCTGCTAATTATAACGAGCTGCAATACCCTTTAAGGTCACAGCTAATAGACTGGATACTACCTAGTGGTGAAGGATTTTCTGGAAGCTCATTGGCTAATAATTCAGATATAAATCCAGAAAGTGTAGCCAATGTTTTAGTCTTACTTATGATTCAGAATCAATCAGTTTTAAATAGAAGTGAACATTGTGAAATATCCCCATCGATTACAGATTTAGAAATGACATATTTGCAATCTTCACATGACTTTCCAGTGTCAAATAAATTTTTGTCCTCAAAAGATTCCATGAAAATTTGTAATGATGTTCTACACTTGTCAGTTGTTATGTCAAAAATTGAGAAAATGCTAAAAGACGAAGTTTCAGTCTTTCTTGAAATTAGTGATGTACAATTGCAGCATATAGAAAAGGTTGTGTCAAATGTGTGTCTTCTGTCAAAACTGATATATTGGTTGTTGAGTTATGGTGTTGTTAATAGTGAGTCTCTGTTGACAATGGATATTGTAAGTTTGTTGAAAGTTTTGTACAAAAAACTTGGCCTGTTTCTTAGTGAGATATTGCAGAAGGAAGGATGCCTACCTTTACAGGATATTTTGACGAAGATACAAAGTTTATATAGCAGTGAAATCTATGATGGAACAAGTAGTATTCAGGCAGCAAGACTGATACGGTGCTTGTTGCCTTCAAAAATTGTAGATCAGTTACTTGGAATAGCTTCTAATAAGGTATGTACAGAACAAAATGTTCAAGCAACAACAACAAACAAAAGCAAAAATGTTGTGTGTTTAATGAATATTTATATCAGAATAGTTCAAAGTCATTGAACTGAGTCAGGTTTACAAATAATAGTTAATGGAGATTTTAAACGACTCATTTATTTGTCAATTTTATCAAATTATTACTGGAAAAACAATGAGGAGATGTGGTATGATCTCTAATTTGACAACTATCCACTAGAGAACAAAGGCCAAGGACCGAATCATTATAAAGGTCGATGTATATATTTCAAAATTTATGACATATTTATGTATTTCAGTATAGACCAACATGTCTTTTGTCTTAAAAATCTTGTGCTTGGATATAAAATTGAAGATATTGAATATAATCCACTTAATCATGTCATAACAATGATTTGTTTTGTGATTTATAAATGTTTTTATTTATCAGAAAAGAGAACTAAATTTGTGAACATGTTGTCAGTTCTAAAAAATGAGATTGAAACACAAATGTTATATCATCCAGAAAGTCTATTTTTGAAAAAATTTCATAGGAAAATGTCCAAACTTTGATTATATCTATTTTTGGGAGAATTAGATCTAATATAAATACTTCAGTCAGTATTTTTAAAAATAACAAAGAATCAATCAATCAATAATTTACAAATCAATCAAGATCAGGGGTCAATAGCTCCTTCTTTGATCTCTTCAATAATTATATTTCATTATTAATCGATTATTATAAGTTTAGAAATTTACACATTTGATAAGTCACTTTATGACTGCAATAAATTACTCACCACTTTATGAAATTATTCGTCTAGCCATGAGGTCGACCATGCTTGATCATTCTTGATCATTCTACTTTCGGTTACACTAGTTTTATATAATCAAAACAAATGACGGACAAAAAACCGTCTTTTTGGGTTTTTTATTATTATAATTTATTTCTTATATGATTGTTTATATATATAAGATCACTGAATAATATGTATGTATTGTGTGCTCGTATGAATACTTTGTAAAATGCAACTAACAAAAGATATAAATATAAAGTATACATATTTTGCTAATCAAATCCCCTGGTTTTATTAGCAATTAACAACACAGGGAGGAACCTTAGCGTCATTGTTGTAGCGCTAAGGGACATTGTTCACAACCAGGAATGAAATAAAATATTTAAAGTTGAAAAAAAAAAAAAAAAAAAGTATATATTTCAAAAAGGAGCATATGTCTATTTTAAGATTCCAAAAATCAAGAAAATAATATGTTTATAATAAATTAATTTAATGTATGTTACTGTAATTACTGAATTACCCAAACATGTATTTATTATCTTAGTATTTATTATCTTAACAAAGCCTTGAAATAAATAGTATCATCTGATATCATAATACAAGTAAGAAATATATATGTTAAAGCTACCACCTTCATAAAATGGTCAAAAACTCCTGAATTTTTAATATAATTTCAGTTAAGTAAACAACCACGGGCCAGTCATTCCAAATCCGATATTGGTCATATTAAGTTAAAGAGTAGAAACAGACCTTCCTCGTCAAGGAGTATTATAGAGGATGATGACATGGATCTAGAGTTTGATCAGCCATTAGCCAAGGACCAAGGGGAAGAGGAAGATTTAGATGACGACTTTGGAGATTCCCAGGACGCAGAAGAATCTAATGTAGATGGTAAAGATAGGTTTATATATGATATATCAAAGATATTTGAGCAAATCTTCTTGCAGCTGATTAATTGCTACATAAATTATTCATACACTGAATAAAGCCATATTTATTTCAAATGCTAACATTTTTTTTAAAGATTCTAAACTTCCACTTTGAAACAATATGTAAATAAAAGATTATGGGTCCATACAAATTATAGTTTCAACATTATCATTTATTTATAAATACACAAAGATTTCAAGTTCAGCTATGAAATATTTTTTATCAAATCATGACATGTGTATAATTTTCTTTTCATAGTCCTTAGCTGCCAATATTATTAAGTTGGTGGCAGCTTTGAAAAAATTATTGATCATATCTTTACAATGTGTACAATGGCTGCAAATGTTTTTACATAGTCATGATCACCATCATTGAACTATATTATTTCAGCTTTCCAGTCACCATTGAGTTCCTCCAGCTTGACAGAAGGACAGACTTTAAGACTGACTGCTATAAAAGTGTTATGTGGATGGTGTGCTTATGACAAACCAGAGATGAAGGAGATTTTACCACTGGAGACTAATGCTGACCCAGTGTACATTAGAACTAAGATGGAGGAGTTAATAGACGAGGAGGAACTTGACAGCAATAAGGCATTTGATCTACAAATGGTATATATTTTATTTAAAATTAAAATTGTTGATTAATAAGGGGTTAACCTGGTAAACTTTCCTACCAACAATTCAAAAATTGTTACTAACTTTTCTATATAGCAGGCCTTATGGTAAAAAAATTTACACACAGAGTTTCATGCACACAAAAAAAGTCCAATTAAGGTGGTACCTAACACTACAGGGAGATAACTCTGTAAAATCAGCTAAATGTTTTAATTACATTGTGTTGTTAAAGGAATATTAAGCTTCTCAATAATCAAAATTAGTGTTTGTCAAACTGCTATATATAACAGTGTAATTTTTCTGATAAAATGGTTGGTTCAAAGTTTTGGAAATTTTTATATTTTTGTAGTAGGGTCAACATGAATCATTTGTCAAAATTTTATGAAAAGTAAACGAGCCAAATAAATTTCAGTGAATGTGTTGGGTACCACCTTAAGTACTTAAAGTACAGAGTAAAGTTTTATGACTTTGCTCATGTCAAAAATATAATTTTAAAGCTCAGAAGAACATATTGGTAAATGGTATTTAAAAACAAATTTGAAAGTATAATTAGGGCCCCGACTAAAAGTCGGGTCGCCCTATAGTGATCAGTCTGTCCGTCTGTCCGTAACACTTTCGTGTCCGCTCCATATCTAGAGAACCATTATGATTTCATACTTAATACTTAACATGATTATCAACCACCAGAGGGTGTGTCATGTTGTATGAACAACTTTCTAGGTCAAAGGTCAAGGTCAAAAACTTTGGTTTAGAGTTGACAACCCCCTGTCCTGTGGTGAAGATCGTGTCCGCTCCATATCTAGATAACCGTTATGATTTCAAAGTTTATACTTGACATCCATTTCAACAACCACCAGAGGGCGTGTCATGATGTATGTACAACTTCCTAGGTCAAAGGTCAAGGTCAAAAACTTTGGTTTAGAGTTGACAACCCCATGTCCTGTGGGATTGTGTCCGCTCCAAATCTAGATAACTGTTATGATTTCATACTTAATACTTAACATGATTATCAACCACCAGAGGGTGTGTCATGTTGTATGTACAACTTTCTAGGTCAAAGGTGAAGGTCAAAAACTTTGGTTTAGAGTTGACAACCCCCTGTCCTGTGGTGAAGATCGTGTCCGCTCCATATCTAGATAACCGTTATGATTTCAAAGTTTATACTTGACATCCATTTCAACAACCACCAGAGGGCGTTTCATGATGTATGTACAACTTCCTAGGTCAAAGGTCAAGGTAAAAAACTTTGGTTAAGAGTTGACAACCCCGTGTCCTGTGGGATTGTTACCGCTCCAAATCTAGATAACCGTTATGATTTCAAAGTTTATTCTTGACATCCATTTTAACCACCACCAGAGGGCGTGTCATGATGTATGTACAACTTCCTAGGTCAAAGGTCAACGTCAAAAAAACTTTGGTTTCAGTTGACAATCCTGTGTCCTGTGGTGAAGATTGTGTCCGCTCTATATCTTGAGAACCATTATGATTTCAAATATTATACTTGACATCCATTTTAACCAACACCAGAGGGTGTGTCATGATGTATGTACCACTTCCTAGGTCAAAGGTCTGTCTGTCTGTTGGTCTGTCCATCGCTAACAAATTTGATCCACACTATATTTTGAGAGGACATCTGTTATTATTTCATACTTTATACCTGACAAACATTTTCAACTTAACATATATATAAACCAACACCAGAGAATGTGTCATAATGTATGCATCCTAGGTCTAAGGTCAGTCTGTCAGTCTGTCCATCCGTTTGTTGTTCTTAACAAATTGTGTCCGCTCTACCTCTCGAGAACCGTTAATATTTCATACTTTATACTTGGTGGGTCATAATATATTGAAGGCATAATTCTAAAATATGTGACAAATATCAATTTGGCAGCACCTTTAAACATATTGTTCAAAAATCAATCCATACATCCAGAAGTCACCTTAGAGTAGTCAACAATTAGTTCACATCATGCAGTCATATCACTATTATACTATGAAAGTAAGATGAGAATATTTATCAGTTTTAACTTAAAATCTTAGATTAAAATCACACATGAGACTCCTTAGAGTAGTCAACAATTAGTTCACATCATGCAGTCATATCACTATTATACTATGAAATAGTACTATCACTATTACCCCACGTTATTGACAGCGGGGCCCACAGAGATGGCTTCCATCTCAATGATATCTAGTTAGTATACATTCCTGCATCTTTATTTTAAATTCAAGGTCTAAAATGAAATGACTAGGTCATAGCAGCCGAAAAATGCAATTTTGAGGGTGTTTTGTATGTGTTATAACTGTTCACTAAAATCATGTTCATAATTATTATACCCCCGCTTTAAAAAAGGGGGGGTATACTGTTTTACCTCTGTCTGTCCGTCCGTACGTCAGTCAGTCCGTCCCACGAAACTTTCTTCACATTTTTCTCAGGAACAACACATCCACCCTTTCTGTAATTTGGTATCAACATTTACATATGTCAGCCATACCGTGTGATGCGTTTTCAGATTCATCATTCATCGACTTCCTGTTTACCGAACACTTGTATGATTTTACACATGATAGCCAAATTGAAAATTTTCGTCACATTTTTCTCAGGAACTACAATACAAGGATTTCTGAAATTTGGTTTCAGGGTTTATCTAAGTCAGCTATACCGTTTGATGCGTTTTCAGATTGATCACTTGACAACTTCCTGTTTACCGAACACTTGTATGATTTTACACTTGATAGCCAAGTTGAAAATTTTCGTCACAATTTTCTCAGGAACTACAATACAAGGATTTCTGAAATTTGATTTCAGGATTTATATAAGTCAGCTATACCGTGTGATGCGTTTTCAGATTCATCACTGGACAACTTCCTGTTTACCGAACACTTGCATATTTTTACACTATTGATATTATCCACTTGCGGCGGGGGTATCATCAGTGAGCAGTAGCTCACAGTTTCACTTGTTATATAAATATATTTCAGCTTCAAGTGATTATATCTGGTCTGACTACAAGTAATCATCAAGTTGGTGATCTTGATCTGGAGAATATGGTTGATGCTATCAGGTAAAACTCAGCTATATCATATTAATGTTTAGATAGATAAAAATCATGACCCATAATGTAAAAAAAGGAAAATTTTATTTATCAGTTTTTAATTTAACATACACTTCCTGTGTTCACATATATATACATTCAAACTTGCCTCTGGACCAAAGAAAACTGACCTTACAAGAAAGTTAACCTCATAGTTTAGATTTCAAAGACATGGGTAGCACTTCTAAGGGACAAGCAGTGAATGACCTGGCAGGTTTTTGCTTAATAGAGCTGACCTTTATAGCAAGTTTGACTCAATATGAAAGAAAAGAAATGCATTTAATAGAAATTTGAGCTACCACTCACTAATGATACAGCCCCTTTAAGAATTCAGTAACAAAAAAAATGATATCTAATTGAGGATCGACCGGCAGAAAATTAATAGTATCCGTCCTTTTCAGGACTTTTAGTTTATACAAATAAGTAAGATTTTGTTTCCGACTATAATTATTTAGAATTATAAGAACATTTTAGGAAATTGTTTTAGGCTAATTTTGAATTTTGTAAGTTTTATTATAAAATTGTATTTTAATAGGAGAGTTGCCAAGCAACAGAGAAAAGATCATAATATCAGCTGTATGTGCTTGGAACTTCTTAGTAGTGTTGTTTGTTACCTAGGTAACGATGAAATGCCGTCTAAAACTGTCAAGGAATGTAGAGAAATCACTGTTCACCTATTGTCAGCTTTCTGGTAAGTCTACAGTAAATCTGAGATAGATTCTATAGAATTATTATCATTCAGAGGCTCTTTTAAAAAAACTTATGACAAAAATCGTAAGTTATATAGAAATGTGTGGTATAACTTCAGACTGTTGTTCCTCCAAAGATGTTTTGTGAAATATATTACAGATTTTTAGAAGACTTACTAATAAAAGCTGTAAATTACCGGTCAATATAACTTCTTCAGATCTGTTAACATTGTTAGGTTCTGTGTATTATAGCCACTGGAGTTTCTAAGGAATTTTTAAGGTAATTCCATACAGATTTCAGGATGATGGCTCTTTTCCTCACTAACTCACACCCTTTATGCTACATATTAAATGTCCTTCCATTTACATTTTAACAATGAAATAAAATTGCAAAAAGAAGCATTCAATTCTTAAAACTAAACAGATTAGAAGTTAAGAAAATTGCTTAGTTCTGTGGGTTTTCAATCAACTTTTTTGATGACCAAATAGTTTTTAGTTACTTCCATTGTTACCATTTACAATCTTCATTAAAGATAAAATCAGTTTTTTTCTGGTTTAATACCCTATGGTCTTTTTGCTAGGAATCTACAAGACACATTTTCGTCCAAAGTACGACTGACTACAGCTAAATGTATGATGGCATTTATTGAGGTAAGTTTAATGGTTGACAACAGATATTACAAAGAACAAAATATAAATCATTATAAATGAAAATGAAATACAGAATAAATTTTAACCATTCTCAGTCAAAAGCTTGAATCCAAAATAATGAACTAATAAACAACAAAAAATGGCTATCATTTTGTTATACTAAAAAACAAATGGGAAATACAAATATTTAAAATGTTTTTTAGGCAGACCCAAAGCAACAATGGGCTCTGCTGTCCACAAAGGAAGACGAGTCAGCTATCAGTACTGAGTTTATACAGACCATGTGTGACTTGAGTCATGATGTCAGAATGTATGCTTCACAAGCTGTCAGTAGGTATGTTTTAAAGGTTAAAGGTCAGACGATGTTGACATTGTATGACCCAAGTCCTCATGTTAGAAGGAATGCTTGTCAGTAGGTATGTGTCACAGCCTGTGAAGCATCATCAGAAATAACATAATTTTAAAAGGATAGAAAAAGTTTAAGTTATTTTGCTATTTCAGGGGCTAAATTAGTACTTATATCATACCTCCTCTTTTATGTTGTTTCAGGTTGTATGTGACTGGTTGTGAAGAACCCATTCCTATAAATAGACATCAACAGAACCAGCTGTTTGATCAGGCTCTTATAATACCTCCCACTTTATGTTGTTTCAGGTTGTATGTTACTGGTTGTGAAGAACCCATTCCTATAAATAGACATCAACAGAACCAGCTGTTTGATCAGGCTCTTATAATACCTCCCACTTTATGTTGTTTCAGGTTGTATGTTACTGGTTGTGAAGAACCCATTCCTATAAATAGACATCAACAGAACCAGCTGTTTGATCAGGCTCTTATAATACCTCCCACTTTATGTTGTTTCAGGTTGTATGTGACTGGTTGTGAAGAACCCATTCCTATAAATAGACATCAACAGAACCAGCTGTTTGATCAGGCTCTTATAATACCTCCCACTTTATGTTGTTTCAGGTTGTATGTTACTGGTTGTGAAGAACCCATTCCTATAAATAGACATCAACAGAACCAGCTGTTTGATCAAATCTATGTCATCATTAATGAAACCATTGATATAAAGAGTAAACAGGTCAGTTGGTTTGAGTACAGTGAGTGAGTGAGTGAGTGAGTGTTACATTTAAGAAAATTACACATAACTAGCACTTGAATTTTGTGTCTGTGAAATTTTTTTCAGAGGCTGCATGTCTACCATGTAACACAATTTCAATGGTCACAAAATCAGATTTAATGTTTTGTATGTTTAAGATAAGTTTGATGAAAATTTTGACAGTTGTTATCCACTGTGTAAGTAGTGCACCACTGTTAATCAATCATTTTGCCTCTGAAGAAAGGCCCATGTAGGACAGAAACCAGTCAGGCTATGAATTATTACATTAATCTGTTAATTTATATAGTGTGCTTTGGCATTCACCACTTTTCATTTGTCAGTAGTCAGTTTTAGATAGCTACCACTTATTGTAAGGTATGATATTTTCTCACTTTCAACTTATTTCACTATTTGATTTCAGGGTAGTTTGACTGCTGAGAGAGCTCAGGATGAGAAGAACAACCGTACAGCTAGTGCTCTGACCACTGTAGGGAATATCATGTGTTCTAGTGTTGTCTGTGAGAACAAAACTATCTTTGCCTTATGTCAGCTGGTCAGAGAATGTGATATTGACATCAAACAGGTTCACAATGTAAATAATTATTTCTTCTTACATTTTACTGTTATAAGTTGATTGTGGATTCATTAATTTCTGTGGTAATAATTATATGAATCTAGTGAAAATTGTATTTTCATTGCTATTTGTTTTTGTTATTTTGATGGACACTGATTACCAGCCTATAGAATTGTTTTACTTTGTTGATCATTTAGATTTAGGGTTCACTTGTTCCCTTAAAATCAACAAATATGGATATCTCACAAATAGTAATGAATTCACAGTTGTAGAAATGAGAAAATTTAAGTTCCATCTGTTGTTGATCCAACTGTACTCTAGTTATGTTAGGATTCAGGATTATTCTTGTATTAACCCTTTCACTAATTGCTACCCAGACAGAAGCTTATCTGAGACAATGGCTTCCCTGGCTACTATTACTCAAGTGGGAGATCTCCATAATAAATGCCAATAAAAACTTGTTTGTAGTTATTTGTGTATTTATTTCATTCAATAACATAATGTTCACAGTTCTGTTTATGTTTTGATAATTTTTTCTTCATAAAATATTCAAATTTTCCCATTTTTTGGCATTATTTTGGTGAAATTCTCAAAATCTGCTCTTTGACCCCACATCGTAATTTTTCATCCCAAAACGGCAAAATTTTGAAAAAATTTATGAGGCTGTACAAATTCCTCACACTGAACGATGTCCATTCCAAGTGTTTTGTACATAAAACGACATTTTATGTCTAGAAAGTATACTAGTTTGGCTTCAATTCTTCCATAATCTTTAAAAAGAAATTTTCCCTCATTTCAAATTCTCGTAAATTCTGTAAATTTACTCTGATTTTGACATGGTTTTCAACAAACGGAAGCGCCATGTTTACACTTTCATCCGGGTATTCATCAAAGAAAGATAACTCATGTTTGCACTGTTAAAAGCGGGAAACATAAAAGAGGTATTCCGATCCCAGTAAAATGGGACTCATGGTCAGCTGTCTGAGGCGTGAATCCTGCTAAACCGGGACTCGTTGGAGAAAGGGTTAAGGAATGACACACACAAAAAAATCAAGAAATAACATGCACTATTAACAAATTGAATTTTAAATAGATTTCATGAAAAGAATACAATTTTAAAAAACAGACTTATTTTGACAAATAACAGTTAGTAGGAATTTAATATTGTATTCAGTTCTATTTCAATATTTTTTAGGTTTTAAAGAAAGTATCCAGTCTACTTGGGTATAAAGATGGCCACCATTACATGTCCTACCATCTACCATATGTTCTTAACCAGTGGTTAGGGTTAAATTATCCCGTAGCTGAGTTCCCATACCAGTTGGCATTCTGTTCAAGTCTACAGAACTTCTACAGGTAAACATGGTAAATGTTACGTGTCCTATCATTTACTGTGCATACTTAAAGTTCTTAGAGTCTATTTCCGCTATCTGTTTGGTCTCTCATAGACTTGTGTGCAAATGTTGTTTTATTTGGAACCTCTCTGCTGCAAACCAAACTTAAGAAACTAAAAATGAAATATCAGTTGAGATGCAAATTTTATTGTTTATTGTAAAAAGATTATGTTTTAGCACCTATGGATTTAAAAAGATAATCAAAAAGGTGAAAATTAACCATGTGATAAACTGAAATTGTATACTGTTAACTATCTAAATGTTTAAGACTACAATTTTGAATTATTTCTTTCACAGAGATTTTTATCTGGTTATTATCCCACAGTTAATAATGAAAAAGAATATATTAGATGCAAAGGAAGTGGTTACTGAAATAAAAGGTTCATGGGATATCATCCTTAGACAGTGTATTCCCCATACAGTGATATACATGTTACCATTGTTTGCCGTAGCCGACACTGGGAATGCACCAAGTGATGAAACTTTAAAGAAAAGGACAGCTCATGCCACAGCTTGTTACGATTTACTAACAAGGGAGGCCACCAAGGAGGTTATTATTATGTGTAAATTGTGTATATACAATAACCTTATTGTAGTAAAGAGAGAAATCGTAACAATATAAGAATAAGAAGATTTGGTATGATTGCAAATGAGACAACTATCCAGCTGAGAACAAATGACATAGATATTGCACATTTTATAATAGTTGATTTGTGTATCTTAAAATGTGGTTTTGTTAATATTTTAATGCATTTTCAGGCCTTAAACAAATGTAATGGAGCTTGAAAACAATTTGTTTTACCACCAAATGCAATTCAACTTCAAATTTGAGTGTTGTCATATTCCCTAATCTCCAGTTATGTCCCTATATAAATGGAAAAATTGCTTAAATTGCTGGATCAGCACTCTAACTTCAGTCTGCCTAAACCTAATGTTATGAAACTTATAACAATGCTAATTACCACCAAACATAGATCAAGTTTGAATTTGAGTGGCAACACTTTCACTGAAACAGGGGCAGCTGTGTTTTTTCTTCTTTTATTTAATTGATTGTATAAATTGTGTTTCACAGGTTGTAGAGAAGACCATTGTATCCTGTTTAGATGAAATTGTGGTTAACATTCTAAAATGTTTATATGACCCAGAGGAAGATTTTGTCAAAACTGGTAGTATAAGGTATTGTGATTTATTAAACAAATAACTTGTTGGGTGTGGTGCTATTTTTGTGATACAATAATAATTTCTCATTGCCAGAAGCTCTGTAAACTGTTTGTCTTCATCAGTCAGAACTTTTCTGTGGTCTTGACAGTGGCTGATTCAGAAATTTTATAAGCAACCAAATTTTTCCCACAAATATTTGAATATGACACTACATGTATATTCAATCTTAAAAAAAAGAATAATGACTGTTTGAAATGGTAAAATATACTAATAATACAGTAAGCAATAGTTTAATGAATTAGAGACTATTTTCCCTGTTCCTACATCATGTAAGCCAATCACAACATCTCTGTGAATAACTTTGACCAATCAGAAATATTCAAACCAATGACTTTCTTTAATTTAACACAATTTCTGAGTAACTCCATTATCACACACCATTGATAAAATAATAAGTGCTGAAATGTAAATACACCAAGTTGATGATGCGCCTCTCTTAGATGTTTCATGTTTTTGTTTTCTATTTATAGAAATATTGATCCCGAGCCTAACCCACCATGTTACAACCCATACATGATCAGATGTACTCTGGACTATGTTACCAACAGTTTCTCTGGAAATGCTAGGACATTAGTTGATGTGCTGTCAAAAAATCAGGTAACTCTAAATTTATCTAACTACAAAATTTAGGAAATCTGTGAACTTTCTATGGGCAAAAATATCAAGTAATTGTGCACTATCTACCTTGAAGAAAATAACAAGTCTTCCATAACAAGTCAGATATCTATTCTGTACAGGTTCTTTCAGCTGTATAAAAAGTGGTAATTATACCCACGCTTTAAAAAAAGGGGGGGTATACTGTTTTACCTCTGTCTGTCAGTCCGTCCATCCGTCAGTCAGTCCGTCCCATGAAACTTTCGTCACATTTTTCTCAGAAACTACACATCCACCCTTTCTGTAATTTGGTATCAACATTTATATATGTCATCCATACTGTGTGATGCGTTTTCAGATTCATCACTTGACAACTTCCTGTTTACCGAACACTTGTATGATTTTACACATGATAGCCAAGTTGAAAATTTTTGTCACATTTTTCTCAGGAACTACAATACAAGGATTTCTGAAATTTGGTTTCAGGATTTATATAAGTCAGCTATACCGTGTGATGTGTTTTCAGATTCATCACTCGACAATTTCCTGTTGACCGAACACTTGTATGATTTTACACATGATAGCCAAGTTGAAAATATTTGTCACATTTTTCTCAGGAACTACAATACAAGGATTTCTGAAACTTGGTTTCAGGATTTATATAAGTCAGCTATACGGTGTAATGCGTTTTCAGATTCAAGACTCAACAATTTCCTGTTTACCGAACACTTGTATGATTTTACACATGATAACTAAGTTGAAAATTTTCGTCACATTTTTCTCAGGAACTACAGTACAAGGATTTCTGAAATTTGGTTTCAGGATTTATATAAGTCAGCTATACCGTGTGATGCGTTTTCAGATTCATCACTCGACAACTTCCTGTTTACTGAACACTTGCATATTTTTACACTATTAATATTATCCACTTGCGGCGGGGGTATCATCAGTGAGCAGAAGCTTGCAGTTTCACTTGTTTTTGCTATTTCTGAAAAACTTGTGCATGTATTTCCTTGTATTAAAAACTAAAATGGATTTCAATTTGAAAATCTTATTAAATGTTCCATAATTATATTTATTTAAGGATTCTATTCAGAAGATACTTTTGGATATTTCTGTGAAGCTTAACACAGAACACAGACTTCATGAGAAGAGAAGGTTATTTCTCATGTACCAGCTGTTTGTTAAATTACTTCTGAGGGAGTTCAGTCAACAGCTAGGAGGAAGTTGGGCTTATGTTCTAAGGGAGACAATCCATAGATTGGTTTACACTGCTAATGATGTTATCAAGATTTATCAGTAAGTAGCCTACAAATCTTACATGTACACACATATGAAAGTTACAAAATGGTCTTAATTTTCAAATGTGAATGATATATCTTCTGTTAGATTTTATGCCCCATTTATAAGCATTATGTTTTCTGGTCTGTGCATTTGTTCGTCCTTCCTTCTATTTGTCCCGCTTCAGATCAAAGTTTTTGGTTAAAGTTGTTTTAGATGAAGTCCAATCAAATTGAAACTTTATATACATGTTCCCTATGAAATGATCTTTATAATTTTAATGCCGAATTAGAGTTTTGACCCCAATTTTATGGTCTACGGAACATAAAAAAATGAAAGTGTGGTGTATGATCTTTTCTAGGAATGGTATCAGTGATTGTGGATACAGTAAGAACATCATCTTTATGTCATTACAGCTTTTGAAGGAGATCTGTACTGTAGGACTGGAAACTTGTCCTGAGGTTAGTATAGCAAATTTTAGTTCGTGTCTTTACTATCGAAACTGTATATTGTTAATTCAAAAATTATTTTCATTTATGCAAATTATTCGAGTATTGTAATAATAAGAACTTTCATTCTGATATCTCAAACATATTTCTGTATGCAAATTTTCTTGAATTCACAATAATTAATTTTGCTTTTTTTCCAAATCAAAATAATAAATGCATGCAATAATTTCTGTGATTATTTTTTATTTATGATGGGCTGACCATGGTATATATTTTGATTTATTCATGAATGTTTTAGGCAAAAGAAATTAACTGTGTTTTTGCTACAGTTTTGGTATCATAAAATGAAAACAATAATGTTCTAAAGTATATGATATGCAGTGAATATTTTTGCTCATCTCATTTCAAAAATATCTAAACCCCACACAAAATTCAAAAATTTTAAATCTTGGGGTAGAAAAATCTTAGATTGTAAAAACAATTATGATGTGATTTTTATTTGCTGAAAACATACATGTATGCTCAATACTTTTACACTAATCATGATTCTGTTTTTCAGGAACTTAGTAAATACCTGCCTTTCATTGTTGGTAACATTGTAAAGATGGCCACATCAGATGCAGAAGATATAGCAAATGAGGTAACTTCTAGAAATGTCTTGTTCTATAAATTCATAGAAATGCATTATTGATACTAAATCCAAAGGTTTTAAAACCAGTTTATTCACTTACTTTTTACTCAGTAGTGTACATTGATACCTACAGTTTTGTTATTGTGTAGAATTTGTTCTCCTCTGCCACAAAATTCTCATATTTAATGCTTGTTGTTAAAAACAAAAACACTGAAAATATGGAATTAATAGACCATTGGATCATTTAGCTCCTCATAATTAACTTAGTTAATTTCTAAAACATAAAACCCAAGCAGGGGTTTTAGTTTTAATATGTAAATGTGTCTATGTTATTGATGCAAAAACCCTTCCATACTGCCATATAGGAATGCTTTTAAACTTACTTTTTAGCCATCTATATGAATGGTGAACTTGCTTGTCTACAAACAAAGATCTATTGTAAAATTATAATGGCTAAAATAAAAGTCTTGCATGTCTCTTTCAGGCTAACCTACTGTTACAGTTACTGATCATAGACAACTTTACATCACTACGTCACGCTATAGTCTCATTAGACCCATTCCCTAGTGAGGAGAAGTTTCATCAGCTGTCCACATTACACAGGAGACTGAAATACGCTGATGGACCATTTACTTTAATTAAGGTTGGTATGCTGAAAAAGACACACATTAGATAACTTCTTATGTACTTTGTACGTCATCTTTCTGCGTAAAAGTATTATTATACCCCACATACAAAGTTGCATACAGTATTAGGTTTTGAACGGTCAGTCTGTTCTTAAGTTTGTCCTTCAGTCTGTCTAAGCAAGATCTACATGGGTTTAATCTCAACTAGAGGGCTACTTAAGATAATAACCAATGACTACTTCATATGTCTTGAAGAACAGTTACTGAACATTCATTCCTACTATATATTCAAAACAGAGGATTGTCTTCCTTCACTGTGCCATATATCTGCCACTTGACACAGTGAAGTTCCTATAAAGTAGATTATTCTCCTGATATTAGATAATGGGTGTAGGTCAGCAAAACACAGAAAAAGAAGACATCTAGAGATTAACATAAGGTCTTCAACAATAGACAAATTGATAGCTGCTTAGATTGTCTGACATTTAGTATATTTTGAAAAGCAACTTAGTAATGTTTTCTGCTAATGTATTTTTCATTTAGGAAATAAATCATTTTATGAGCTCTGCCAGTTCTGTTTGTAATGTCAGAAAAGAAGGATTAGAGCATCTGTCTCAGCAGCTTCATCAGAACAGAAAACAGCTTTGTCAATTTACATCACATGATACAGGTATGGAGTTATCATAGCAGGTTAATCATTACTTGTATACCTAAAAGATTATTGCTTTTGAGGTGGGCAGAGTTATACAGTATAAGCTGCGATGATGTCTACATTTCTTTCCATTCTATAATCCTGTATATTTTTTAGACATGTACATTCTTGTTTCTGTTTAGTCTTCTGTTGATTATGAAAGGCATGATAGGTTTGCATGCGGTCCATGTGATTGGGTTTTGAAAACACTTTTTTTTGCATAGATTGAATCATTTGATTATATATTTGGTATATGGTCATATAATAAGAAGTTAGAAATTAAGTTTGAATGTCATTCTGATTGAGCAATTTCTACAGAAGTTGTGAACCCTTGAAAATAAAATTGAGCTTTTTTTTCAGCATTCTTTTTAAATCAACTTATTTGATTTTTTCTATATTATCATAAAAAAAGGATTTTCAGGTGGAATTTGAGTTTATTATAATTTAGTTTTTTTTACTGGAGTTGTAGTTCTTAGACTTAGAAAATAATTTATTTAAATTATAAACTTTTGGAGTTTTAAAATGTCAAATTTTATCACTTTTTGACCATAACTCAAATTAATATTGTAGTAAAATATGTAGGATAAACAAATGTGCAAAACAGCCATTTATTTGGCCCATAATAACTCTCTTTTAACCATATTAAACTAAACTTATCAAGATTTTTTTTTAAATAAGTACAAGAGTACCTGTTCCTGTCTTGTTGACGCTACTGGTCCATTAAACAACCTTTTTCAAAAACTGGTCATTTTATGGATGTACAAAAAAGTGTTGCCGAATCATTTCACCTGGATGTAATTATTAATCAATGTCCAGACATCTGACAGCATTTCTAACTGTCAAATAAATCAAATAAAATCTTATTAATTTCTATACACCAAATTAAGTAATTGCTGTAAATAATACATTGAATTTATTATTTCTCTTTTAAAACAGAGAAGGAGAGTATTTGTCAGTTGATATGTAAATTAGTACAAGTGTACCAAGGAGCAAAAGGGGAAGTAACTGTGGAGATATCTAAATGTTTAGGAGAGATTGGACCTGTAGACTTAGAACAGAATGGCTTACCTAGGGTGGAGGACACAGTAGATCAAGTTGTCAGTTTATTTACGGGAAACCAGCAAAATTATTGTAAAATATTCCACATGTTAAACCAGTACCTTGTAGATAATGAGTAAGTCATCAATGTACTATATTCATTGGATACCGCTTTTCGTGGATTTTGTGGATTTTTGCATAACTACAAATATTTTATGTTTTACAAAATTTGAAATATTCTAAAGGAATTTATGCAGATTTTCCTGAAACCATGACATTGAATATCCATGAAAATGCAATTTTTCCACAATCCACTAAAATTGGTATTGGCATAAATAAATGAATCAACAGTGTGGAGAATGGAAAATTATTAAAGGTAAAATTTTATAGCTTGTTGTTCGGTGTGAGCCAAGGCTCCGTGTTGAAGGCCGTACTTTAACCTAGAATGGTTTACTTTTTAAATTGTTATTTGGATGGAGAGTTGTCTCATTGGCACTTACACCACATCTTCCTATATCTATTTAAACTATCAAATTAACATGTAATGGGACATGCATTAATAGATATGGTGCTTATTTGATTGGTCATTTTAAGAATGTAATTAAAATTCCTAAATATTCAGACAAATCTGAGATGATGATTTTTTGATAATGACTGACAATATAAGTATCATTTTTAATTTTTAAATATTATTTATCATTCTTATTATTTAAGTATGTCTGTAGTAGAGGCAGCGTCCAATGTGTTGAAGACATTACTGAGTACTAAGACAGGGATAGAGTTTGCTAATCTATACAGAGAGAGATTAGGGGATAAAGACTTCCTGTTCCAATATCTACATCCCTTCAGACCGAGGAAAAAGGTTTGCCATTTAGTCACCTCCCAGTTCTATGTAGATTTATTATGAAAACCATATTCTGTCAGGATTTCTAAAAGTCAATAGAATGAAAAGAATTTTGAACAAATAGCTAAGTGTAGTGGCTTACATATTTTCCACCGTTCATCACAAATCAGTTATTATGAACCTTGAACAGACAGTTTCATTGAACCAGTAACCTAGACTAAGGTCTAACTTAATCCTTATCTAAAATGATAGGAACCAAATAGTAAGTTGTTGAAGTTTTGATTAAATTAATGAACAGATGATTGAAATTTATGAATTACATTAAAACAACCTCATGTGTGATTAAAAAATATGATTTATACAGAATGTTGAGTCATCAATTCAAATGCCAACACTGATTCCCTTCTAGATTCAACAAACCACCATTCATAACCAGGTTGTTGAAAAAATGAAGTTTATTTTCGCTAGTTGTGTATGATTTGTATGACAGTTGTAGAAAGTTTTACTTTTGGCATCTTGTAGATTCAAGCAGGCAAAGAAGAATCTGTTAGCGTAGAGGAATTTCAGCGGATGGTTGATATGGAAACCATGTGGACACCCCCTGATTGTTCCCATGACAACTGGATACACAATCTCACCTGTACATTAATTAATGCTGGGGTACAAGATGAAATACTTAGTAGATTGCAGCCAATTTGTATGATCAAGGTACCTGTTAAAATCAACTGAAAACAAATTCATTACATGCTTATGTTCATCCTTTTTTTTCACCAATCAGTCTGTTCTTCCTTTATTTTTTCTCTCAATTTGTTCAGTATCAGGGTAAACATATTTGAATTTAGTTGGTAAGATATTGAATTGTGTAAAACAAACTTGAAACTTATTACACTCCTTCATTAAGTTGCATGGGGCATGGTGTCCTATGGGCAGAGATTCTTATTTTTATGCCCCACCTACGATAGTAGAGGGGCATCATGTTTTCTGGTCTGTGCCTCCGTTCGTCTGTCCGTCCGTCTGTGCATCCGTTCGTCTGTGCGTTTGTTCGCTTCAGGTTAAAGTTTTTGGTCAAGGTAGTTTTTGAAGAAGTTGAAGTCCAATCAACTTGAAACTTAGTACACATGTTCCCCATGATATGATCTTTCTAATTAAAATGCCAAATTATAGTTTTGACCCCAATTTCATGGTCCACTGAACATAGAAAATGATAGTGCGAGTGGGGCATCCGTGTACTATGAACACATTCTTGTTGCTCTTGATTTAGAGTATAGTAAAACTATTCAGCATAGATATGACCAATTTATTTGTTCATAGGATTAAGAAGCACATGGTTCATTGTACATAAAACATATATGATTTCAAAAAATGTTAAGATATTCTATTAATATTTCATATTCAGACTTAAGTTCATGACATATTCAAGATAAATACCAAGTCTGTCTTTATATAGTTTGTAATGTTACATACTTATTGGTTATAAATAATATAAAGACCAGGTTTAATGCATATGTAATTCTAACTTATTTCAGACGAGGTTTAGTGAGATTGTTCTACCATTAGTGATCCATGATTTATTAGTACAAGACCAGCCTATACACAGAGAAGTACTGTCTAGTCATATCAGAAGATTCTTCTCATCTCACTGTGAACAAGATAGTAGTAACCCAAGGTCACATTCAGCCTTGTCAATGTCATCAAGAGGTTAGTAGCATATAAATTTATTTATCAATGTATGAAAGTTTTAATGACATAATTGTATTAAAAAGATAGATGTATTTTGATTATTTTGATGATGTATTTTTATGTAATGTATTTCGTGTATTTATTTGTTTTCAGAAATTGAATTCAGTGATATTTTTTAAGATTGATTGATTGATTGTTGTTGCTTAACATCCAGTGGCAAATATTTCAACTGGAAAATGAGGCTATATTGGATAGGGACAGAAATTTTGCCTTGCAACAGGCCACCTACGGACCCCTCAAAGAGTTGTTTCAAGGGTTCTTAACGTGCAAAGAGCGTTTCTCGCTCTTTACACGAGGCATCATATTTGACATCCCCCTTCTGGCTGGACGTGAATGCGAACTTGATACATCCCGCACAGCCAAACGGACGCCCCACTTTGGCAAGCATTTTACTGCCGGTTGGGAGAAGACCAAGTAACCATATTTCTAAACCCCAGTCACCCTTGGGGTGTATTTTTTAAGAAATTGTTATGGGTGAACAGTTGTTCTGGAAATAGATATAAGAAGATGTGGTATGAGTGCTGATGAGACAACTCTCCATCCATTTCACAATTTGTAATAGTAAACCATAATAGGTCAAAGTACGGCCTTCAACATGGAGCCTTGGCTCACATTAAACAGATTTGAAAAGTAAACCATGATAGGTCAAAGTAAGACTTTTTACATGGAGCCTTGGCTCACACCAAACAGCAAGCTATTGGGGGTCCCAAAATTGACTAGTGTAAAACCATTCAAACAGGAAAACCAATAGTCTAATCACCATAAAAAAAGAGAAACAAAAAACACTCATAAACTTCATTAACAAATGACAACCACTGAACATCAGGTTTCTGACTTAGGACAGGTGCAAACAAATGCTTGAAACTCTTAATAGGGACCAACCTCAACCAACCTGAAACAATAGTGTAATATCTCAACAAAAAAACACCACTATAAAATTTTTAATTGAAATGGCTTAACAAAAAGACAGATTAACACAAACATGTGAACATATACATGTGTATACACTGAATAAATAAATTTGATCTTTGACAAAATGTAAATATTTTGTTTTATATTACTCAAATAGAGAAAGAAATGCAAAATTGAGCTCTACAACTTTGATATAAATGTAATACTATCACTTTCTTCTTTTAAAATATGGATTTTTACTTTAGATGTTAGTGAAGTCTGCAGAAACAAAGATTCGCTAAGAAGTATGCTGAATGTAGTACAGTATTTAAGGCAGCAAGACAGACCAAAACAAGGGTATATATTTATATAGTTTAATAAGGGAAATTATACTTAACTTGCATTACTGTTAATTTATTGTTAAACACTGTTGCCTATAAATATATGGCTATATAGGATTCTTGTTTTGTACAAAAAATTAACATGAGCTAATAAGGTTAAACTTTACAGGAAAAATGTGCCTTTTAATATTGATTAATACTTCCACATTCTTCTTTGAAGAAAAAAAAGTATATTAACTAGTGCTGTGTTCTAACAAATTGATCATTTGTTGCCCAGCAGGATTTTACAAACAAACAGACATATATATTGGTTTACTTTTATACATTGTGACTTAGATTGAGAGTTGTCTCATGGTATCCATACCTCATCTTATATCTATATCATAGTTAATACATAAATCTTTATTGTTTTACAGAAGACAAGAAATGACAGCTTGGGATAATAATTTCTGGTTAGATTTAGACTTCCTACACATATCTAAAGCAGCTATGTACTGCTCTGCTCACTTCTCAGCCATTCTATTTGCTGAAATTTGGTGTGATATTCAAAGGTAGGATAGGATCTATGTGCTTTCTCTATCTAAACCCTTATCAGCTTTTGAATATAAGAGCAAGCAAAAAAGGTTGAACTATGTTTTGTCACTTGCTTAAGTCATATATAACCATGCATCATGACAAGGGAAACTTTTAGAAATTCTTTTTTATATATGGTAGATAGTGCTGAACAAGTCAGATATATTTTATATTTTGAGCTTCAATTAGAACAAATGTTGATATAGTTTGGTTACAAATTAAAATTTGACAAATTCTATCAATGATCAGAATAATGGCCTGTTTTTATTATGGTGCAACTTTTGAGTTTTTATGTTCTAACTAAACAAGTGCTGCCTTTAATTTTAACTTTTAGACTGTCTGATCATTGTTTTCAGACAAAAGCAAGATTACAGTGGAGATTCTCAGAAAGGTACAGGGTTCTCCCAGAGTTTTAGTCAGACCACAATGATTGATTCTCTAGGGTCCTCCACCTCATCATCATCTACAATCAATGTTCAGGACCTACTCCTACAAACTTACCAAGAGATAGGGGACCCTGATGGATTATATGGGTGTGGAGCTGGTAGACTGGCTGATACGTCTTCAAGGTAACATCTATTTATGGCCAAAAAATTCATAAATATATATAAAGAGAAGATTTGGTTTGATTGCCAATGAGACAACTTTCCACAAGCGACCAAATGACACAGAAATTAACAGCTTTACATCACTGTATGGCCTTCAACAATGAGCAAATTCCATTACCACATACGGTAGTCATCTATAAAAGGCCCCAAAATCACAAATATATTTCTTATAATTCAACAATTGAATAAATATGGAGAATGATTTTTATTTTATAGTGAATATGGCCTGAAACAACTTTTACCCCATTTGGTTTATGGTAGAAAGTTGTCTCATTGGCAATCATACATCTTATTTTATATGACCTGAAACAAAAATATATATAAAAATAACCACCCAATATGAATTTGTTCTACAAAAAAACATGTCATTGTCAAAATTCTTATTACAGGGTGAAGTCCTATGAACATGAGAACCGATGGGAGAAGGCAGTGATTACATATGACATTGAGATGTGTCAGCCCTCTTCAGTCCCCCAGTATGAACTGTTACAAGCTCTACAGAACTTTGGTTCTAACCACTTACTAGAGAGGTACCTCCATACCATGTCCAGTACTGGTCAGTCAGAGATACCCAATCATATCAAAGATCTCCAGTTCAAAGCTGCCTGGAAGACCGGACAATGGAATATAGAGACAACTTCTAGGTATGTACTGTGTATTCTTTGTTATATTCAGGGGACACAAATTTACATGGAAATTCATTATTAGTGGTGAACCACTAAATTAATTGTTCTGCAAATAACACATTTCTTATAGTCTTATAGGCTGACTTCGACAAAACCATGAAATCAATGTGATGTCTGGGTGTCAACTCAGAAACTAGATACATAAAAGATTGTTTTGTTAGAATGAAATGTGTGAGATGTCTTCTTTTGAACATACAGACACTATCTGAGTCAAACATCAATGAAAAGCATTTTAGGTAAAGAACCTCTAATTCATGCCCGGTTGGAAAGAAATTAGAACATATTTTAAACCAAATAGTCTCTATGTATAGCTGTATCTTTGTCAATAGGTGAAGTATTTGGGTAGTTTTGGTATCAAATGAAGGTATAGTTTTGCCACTTTATTTGAACTAAATACACAGTAGCCATTAATGCTCAATATTGCAGAATTTGAAATAGAAAAGCAATGGGACTATGAATTAGAGGTTTTATATGATTAATCTGATGTCAAAGAATTTTTTTTTAACATATCTAAAATCTTGAAACAGTCACTCACACATGATATAAAATTGCCAACTTACTTTAATAGTCTGATGGACATTTTTAGGTTAGAAGAAAGTTGTAGTTTTAATGAAGCTGTATATTCAGCTCTGACTGCTGTTAAAGATGGTCACTGTTCCCTTGCTGAGAGAAATATAGGTATCGCCAGGTATGTATATCATTACTGAATACTTTTAAAGTGATATCCAATGCTTTATCCTTGTCATCAACTATTGTCTTGCCAGTATAATTTGTAATTTAAACTCTACATGATCCTTGCTGTATTGTCAACTGTAAAAGGCCAGACAGGAAAAAAGAAAACCAGAAATATAGCAGCCTAATTTATAACAATTCTATTAGCTAAAAAATAATATGACATACAAGGTCATTAGGCAACATTCAAACTACAAGTTTGTCCCAGGGTTTAAAAATATTCGTGAGCAATGAAACTTTCTTTGATATTTTTAGTTTATTTTGGTGTAGGCATTTATGGAATGCAGAAAATGCACAAAGTTAAGTTACATACTAAATGCTTTTGAAAAAAAGAACCTTAATATTAGCAGCTGTCTATGTATTCAGCATAAACACACTATTTTTTTTATTAATTTTTTACAGGATGTTATCTATGCAGAAGATATCTACCAGTACCATGGAGAGTGCCAGATGTCTGTATCCAATACTAGCAGATCTTCAGTGTGTGTCTCAGATAGATAACGTGTTACAATATAACATTCTGTGAGTTCTTGCAATATTTAACTTTATTCACTGTATTGAATAGCAACAAAAAAAAATATTCAACAAACAGTTGAGGATTTACATATTTTATATATTTGTTACTTTCTGAACATTCATGTAAGTTCTGGAATCTTTGCAATGTTTATATTATTGCAAAAATTACAATGGTACAGATGTCCCAAAATTAAAAACTTTTTTAATGCATTTCCAAAGACAGATTAGTAAAACATACATCCCTGATGTTCAGTAGTTGTCATTTGTTGATGTTGCTCATAAGGGTTCTTGTTTCTTGTTTTTTTATATAGATTGGTCTGTTTTGTTTGAGGCATTTCCTAAAGTCATGATGATTGAACTTGTATGTTTGTCCATTGTTCAATAATAGCAAAAAGTAAAATCACAAAAATACTGAACTCAGAGGAAAATCAATTTGGAAAGTCCATAATCACATGGCAAAATCAAAAAACAAAACGCATCAAAAACGAATGGACAAGAACTGTCATATTCCTGACTTGGTACAGGCATTTTCAAATGTAGAAAATGGTGGATTAAACCTGGTTCTATAGCGCTAACCCTCTCACTTTAATAACAGTCTCATCAAATTCCGTTACATTTACATGATGCGTTAAATAAACAGTCACAATCAATAAAATAGTCAAAATATGGGAACATCAGTCATCATCGTATAACAATTTAACAGGACACAACAACATCTACTATCTACGAACACATGGATTGATTTGAGTGTCTGACGTCAGAAAAATTATATATGTCACATAAATTTGTCGTTCAATGTGCATACAATAGTTATCCAAAGTACCTGGATTTTAAACAATTTTAAATTTTACATAGGCAATGAGCGCAGACAGGGTTAAAAAATCAAAAGTATGTAAGAATAAATTACAGAAATTAAACTAGTCCAAAAGTTATACATAGAATTTATGAGAATCCAAAACTTTTAAAAGGAACAATTTAACAGGACACAAAAACCTATCCACGAACACATGGATCTACTTGAGTGTCCGACGTCAGAAAAATTATATACGTCACATAAATTTGTCGTTCAATGTGCGTACAAACAATTTTAAAATTTACATAGGCAATGTACGCATACAGGGTTAAAAAATCAAAAGTATGTAAGAATAAATTACAGAAATAGACCGAGATTCAAACTAGTCCAAAAATTATACATAGAATATATGAGAATCCAAAACTTTTTAAAGGGAACAATTTAACAGGACACAATAACATCTACTGTCTAAGAACACATGGATTGATTTGAGTGTCTGACGTTAGAAAAATTATATACGTCACATAAATTTGATGTTCAATATGCATACAAACAATTTTAAAATTTTTTCATAGGCAATGTACGCATACAGAGTTAAAAAATGATCAATACAAGCAAAAAAATTATGAATTTACAGTATAAACTGATGAAATATTGCTGTTGTCTTATAAATGATTGATCATTACAGGAAGAAGGAAGGATATGATGACTTGACCACCAGGTGGAACTCTGAAGATAGTTTTACAGACAATGACTTCATGTTTCTGGAGCCGACTCTAAATATACGATGTACTATACTGAAAATGTTACAACTCAAACATGATGATCCATCTCTTAATATCTGTTTACAACATCAACTTCTCAAACTGGCTCAACTGGCAAGAGAGAGTAACAGACATCAGGTATACAGGCTCTTTCCTATCTATGTATATTTTTTAATAAGAAATATAGGAGTTCCTTTTTGAACTTTTCATTTTGCAGTCATGATCTATTTTCATAACCCCGCTTTTAAAAAAGGGGGGGTATACTGTATTACCTCTGTCTGTACATCCATCTGTCAGTCCGTCCATCCGTCCCATGAACATTTTTGTCACATTTTTCTCAGGAACTACTTGACAAGGAATTCTGAAATTTGGTTTCAGGGTTTATATAAGTCAGTTATACTGTGTGATGCCTTTTCAGATTCATCACTCAACAACTTCCTGTTAACCGAAATATTTCAGCGGGGGTATCATCAGTGAGCAGTAGCTCACAGTAAAAAATTACTTGTTTAACTATTTTTGAAATTTCAGATTTCTTGCTCAAATACTAAATCTGTATGCTAGTTAGATTCATCAAACAACAAGTCAAATATTTTAACAATTCCTGTACTTTTTTATCATCTGAGTTCTTTTGATTGATCAATGAAAATGAAAAAAATATAAGTTGTTTTCTTAAACACTCAAATTATGATACTGATATGTATTTTTAAATTACTTATGACCAAGACTCAATCCAATTTCTAAGATTTATTGGTCTCTTCAAGCTTCAAGGTTTTATACGTCTGCTTGTAGAATTCCATTATTAAGTTAGTATTTTTGTATATTTCAGATAGCAGAAAGGGCAATATTTGATTTAAAGCAAATGGAAACTGACGATTTAAAACTTTATATTCCAAAGTTAATAGAAGAAGCTAATCTTTACTGGACAAGACAGGAACAAAACACAGCAAAGCATCTGATGAAAAACCTCATGACCAAGCTTGAAAAGGTAAGAATTGGACAAAAGTTCATTACTTTTCAGTAAATTTAAGAAAATTTGTTAAGGGTATCCTTGACATTTATAGAACATGTATCCTACCGTAGTCTAAAAATGTTCATCTTGTTAGTTCGTTCGGTATTTAACACACAGGGAAACTACGCTTTGACGTCACTACGCTACTTCCAGCGTAGAAAATTAGTGCAGAATACGTTTTTTCTACTTTTTTGAATAAAAAAACATTTCTTAAGGTAAGTTTTCATTGTTATTTTTAAGTATTGCTCACACATGCCAATTTTCTAATGGCCGTTTCAATCCCGACATCCAAATATCTAAAAACATTCCCACAAAATCCCACTTCAAGCCTCCATTGCTTTGTGTACATTCCATTCAGCGTCATCAATCTTGTGGCAGGCAATACAGGTCAAGCAAACTGTATTTTTATGAATTTTAAAATGACAAGCTCCTTACGTCTTTCACAATTTTCCCACGAAAAAAGCCCATTCAAATTGAAAGGAAAACTATATGACAAAACTATGCCATGGCATAGTTTTGTGCAGGAATATAGAGTAGGTTAATAAAAAACAATTTACATTTATTTTTATGTCGAAAGAGATGGCAAAAAATTAAGTTTCCTGTTGAATAAAACCCCAAATTATTGTATACTAGTTTAAAGCTAAGTGTACAGAAAAAATAAAAACAAAATGTCCTTAGGTGAACGACTTATCAACATGGCTGGATATAATACAAAGAAAACAATGTTGTGGAAATGGCATTGTCTCTATACAAATCTTCATCTTTTTATATAACAGAATATTAAGAATTGAAAAGCTGTATAAATCAAAAGAGACCAACATGAATAATCAAAACCATCTTTATGAAATTACATCAGTATGATACAAAGTAGAAATTCACAACATTTACAAAAGTGAAATCAATGTTGTTATGTTGTATATTTCTACAGCTACAGGATGAGAATATTGATGCTGCCAGATTTTACCCTCAAGTTCTCAGTATCTATGGTAACTGGTTAGCAGAAACAAGATCAGAAAACCCTAATGTCATCATGGAGGAATATCTGGAAAAGGTAACCAACAAAGACTTATACTTTCAGTTGATGCATTTCACTTGTAATATTTTATAAACTCTTATGTTTTTGTCTCACTTTTGATAAAATTTGCAAAATAAAGATTTTATTGAGAAAAAAAAAATGTATGGGCTTTGCTTGTTGTTGAAGGCTGTACAGTGACCGATAGTTGTTTTAAATTTGCGTGTCATTTTGGTCTCTTGTGGAGCATTGTCATATTTGCAATCATACCCAATCTTCTTTTTTTTATAGCTTCACATTTTAAAAGTTAGAAGAAATGGATACTTCATATTATGCATGCAGGTGCCATATATTCTGAAATAAACCCCTTTCATGTGTGTGTTATCCCAATGTGTGTTGTCCATGACCTCATTTTATTAGTTGATTGATTGGAAAAAAAACTATAACATGATTTTCTCACTTTTCATTAGTAATAGGATAAATATATAAAATGGAAAGAATCATTGCAAGGTGTTCATGTCTGTAAAATAATGTTCAAATAAATTTCTTTGCTTCCACAGAAATATTTTGACTTATGGGAATTATTGAGTTTATCAAGTTTGAGACAGAATATCCACTCTTTTTCAAAGGTTCTCTTGTGTAAGTTCTTCAATTATCTTTTTTATAAGTGCAAATTTTGTGTTTCAAGCATATATTTCTATGAGTATGAGTTTACCATTTGATTTGTCTGTTTTACTATATTTTAACAGACTGTTGGCCTACTAGAATCCTTGAATGAGCAGGGTGATGTTGCAATGGATGCCTATTTATCCTTAGCTCGTTATGCAGATAACCAGTACCAGAATATTGTCAACTACATGAAATCCAATACATATGAAGCTAAGCAAGCTCTGATGAAGAAGGCTAAAACAGAAATGGAGACATTAAAACAGCTGGGAGATATAAGCAAGGAGTAAGTATTATGATACTGGATGATTTGTAATTACTGATATAAAAAGAAAGATTTGAAATTACATTATTTTTTATGACCCACCTACAATAGTAGAGGGACATTATGTTTTTTGGTCTGTGTGTTTGTTTTTCCGTCTGTTCATCTGTTCGTTCGTCTGTCCAGTTTCAGGTTAAAGTTTTTGGTCGAGGTAGTTTTTGATGAAGTTGAAGTCCGATCAACCTGAAACTTAGTATATATGTTCCTCATGATATGATCTTTCTCATTTTAATGTCAAATTAGAGTTCTGACCTCAATTTCACAGTCCACTGAACATAGAAAATGATAGTGCCAGTAGGGCATCCATGTACTGGGGGCACATTCTTTTTTATTAACTATTTTAAATGATGATTCAATTTTATTCAGGTTAAGGGGGCTCGCGGGTCTAAATAAATTTTTTTTATTCAATATAGGATTTCTCTATATTTTTCTATAAATTAACTTTACCTTATACCTAATGGAAAAATGAAATAAAAAAATGGGGTCACCATGCATTTACGCTCACAATCTGCCTTTGAAAAAAGCATACATTTTTGTTAATGTCCTTTTTTTCTGTTGAACTAATAGGAGACATTTTGGTAATATCGAAATAAAAAAAGAACTAAATTACAGAAATTGGTTAAAATTTACAATTATTCAGTTTATGAACAGCCTATTCGAAAACAACAATAAAAAATATAGGTCACCGATGAGTTATAAAAGATATTTCATTTTTAGAGCCAAAAAATGGCATTTTTGCACCAAAGGGAGATAATTTGGAGCTTTTTCAATGATATCTTAATTCTAAAAGTCACCTGGGGCCAACTTGTATTGATTTTTTTGGAAAAATTCTTGTACAATAAGATAAAGTAACAACTACTAAAGGTAATTAATAAAATTTGCAAAGAAAAATAAATGTTTGATTTTTTTCTGAAAATCTTATACCCGCGAGCCTCCTTAAGCATCTTTTGGGAATGATGTGTAATTTATACTTGTTTTTTTAATAACTTCTTTTTTTTCAACTTTTGCCCTATTTGATGTGTTGAATTATTGGCAGATTCATAGAGAGTTATAACTTATATATGCACTCTCCCTCATTTCTATTGAAAACAAAATATATTTTTTGGGGGTCATAAATCAGATGGAAAAAAAGCATTTTACAAAATTATATATATGTTTTTTAGTCGATACTATAAAATCCTATACAAGCAAAGTGATATTGATAAAGCAGAAATTGAGGCCATGAATGAAGATAAAACTAAATACCTACAGAAAGCAGTGGAAAACTATCTCAAATGTCTGAAATATGGAGATAAACATGACCTGAGGATCTTTAGGCTTATATCACTGTGGTTCAGTAACACAGCTGTCCAAGATGTCAACACACTTATAGAGGTAAGAGGGTATATAATCAGGGGGAATAACTGTGATCTGAGACTCTTCAATCTGATATCTAGGAGATAACTCTGTGACCTGAAGATCTTTAGTCTGAAATCAGTGTGGTTCAGTTATACATCTGCACAGAATGTGAATAAACTCATAAATGTATGAAACTGAAAGTCGTTACCAGCGAGGCTGACTGTGACCTAAATATCTTTCGTTTAGACGTATATCAAGAGGAGATAACTGTGATATGAGGATTTTCTCACATTGGGAGATGAGGATCTTATAACTCATCTCAGAAGGTTGCTCAATTTATTTTAAATGAATACAACAGAGAATTTAGGTTCTGTTAGGGAAGTAGATATTTTTTCTCACTACATTTAATATTTGGAACAAAAACATTATCTAGCATTGATAAATCATTGCAATATTATGTTTGCATAAATCAAGCACTTCTTCAATTTGTAAAGCATGTGTGCTATTTATCTGGAAATACTGGATGAAAAATTGAAATACATAATGGACAGTAGAATCATGCAAGTAACTGATTTTAATTGACTTTTTTGCAGAAGAGTATAAAGACATTGAAATCTTACAAATTTATACCACTGATGTATCAGTTAGCAGCAAGAATGGATACAAAAGCTCAGAGTCAGTCATTCCAAGCAACATTAAATAATGTAAGTACTAGGCTTAACTTACGCAGTCTATGATAAAGTACCATCAATTATGTCCCCAATATTGCTATATCAAGGAGCTTGCATAATAGACACGCAAATTAATTTCAAGGAGTAAAATTGTACTTGAGTGAAAATGATATATATCTCAAAATCATAGACTTAATTATCTATAATAGCCGTATTACTCAATATACAGAACATTTTCAGGTAATATCTATCAGTTCTCAGTTTCATATAAGTATTTGTGATTTCTCAAGTATTGTTGTATCAAGAACAGAAAATCTCCAAGAAATAGTGATTTAAATCTGTTGGAGTGGCGTAAACTATTTGTATTAAGCTTTATATTTCAGAAGGTAGACAAATTGATACTCCATTTCTTGTATATAGATACCTTATGTCCTGAAGTTTTAATTGGTATTTATTTATTTTGTCCTTGATTTTTCCCAAGGCCTTAGATAACATTTTAGTTTCTAGAACAATGGCTTTTAGATTAAATGATATGTATATTTTTTCATTTGTTATTTTTAAATTTAAACCAAGAAAAGCTTGCATTGCTTATGCAATTTGAATTATCCAAGTTGTATAGTTTTTTTCAAATAGATTAACTCAGCTCAGACATTCTTTTATTAGAAATGATGGTGAGTTTAGCTATATAACACCCACACCAAACATTATTATGTGTACTCTGGTAAAATGATAGATAAAGCTGCCATAGGTCATCCACACTATACATTACCATGTGTATTTGGTCTTGCTGCTCATAATAAAATGTTTGTTATTGTAGATGATAGAAAGAGCTGCTAAAGATCACCCTCACCACACTTTACTATGTGTACTAGCTCTGGCCCATGCCAAGAAAGATACAGAGATTATGAATCCAACAACAGCTAGTACTAACAGAAGAACCAAACTCTCTAAGTCAATATCAGATACAAGTAAAGATGAGGTAAAACCATTTCGTTTTTTATAACTGAAAATAATATTGTCACCAGCCGAGCCAGACTGACCTCCCAATCTGAGAACTTGGTTCATATCTTTTATTTTCTTGGGGGGTTAATCGAATTGTATTTTTTTTATTAGTGCTATGTGGGCCCTTAGTTGATTATTGTAAAGACTTATGAATTTTAGCAGCTTGGTAACTTCACATTTTTTTTCAGTGTAAATTTCAGCCAAGGTATAATTGATAATAATTAATTGTTAACATGAAAAATCACAAATTGGTTTTATTTCTTTCATAGACTATCACTAGTAGAAAATCACTCACTCTTTTTAAATATCTAAATTTGTATGTACTTTTTGTAGGGTAGAATTGAAGCAGCCAAACTGATGCTACTGAGATTGAAGGACAAGAATTCTCCTGTTGTTAGAATAGTGGAGGATTTAGAGAAATTATGTTTAGCTTATATACAGCTGGCTAATGTTAATGTAGAACGATATAAAAAGGAAACCAGTAAGTTCCAGTAGAGAAGCTCTACCACATAATTTGTAATCTGAATTCTGAGATATGTTAGAATTCAGGTATTCACTTTTCTGTCCAAGTTATCAATCAATGCAATGTAAATTTGTTTTGATCCTCACTAATATGATTGATGTATTTGTCCCTTACAATCAATTATTCCCTGATCCTTTGACCTTTCTTTAAAAAAGTGAATATTTCTTGACAATTATTAATTAAGAGATAAATGTTGTCAGGACATTATATTTGCATCTTTTTTATAAGTACCACTTATACAAAAATAAAAAGATGTGGAATGATTGTACATGAGACAACTCTCTACCAGAGACCACATGACGTAGACGACATTCAACAGAGCATCTATTGTGTAAAGTAAAATATGGTGATTGCTTGGTAAACTTTGTTGGCTAGTGTTTGCCTGTAATTTATTTTGAAAATATCTGTTGTATTTAGTTGAATTTGATTCTACCATATAGGACCAATCCAGTTACAATCTGTACAGAATAATTTGTTGATAACTAAGATTAAAGACCTCCACAATGTAGCTGTACCAACAGTTGATATCAAGGTATGTGTAACTATGAATGCTTAAACAGTCACAACATTGAATGTTGGAATATAAGAATGACGTTATGAGATGGTTCCCTGAACCTATTGTAGGCTGAGAAGAGATTTTGAATGTGTTTGTCTATATTGTACTAATAAATAATCAAACAGCAGTAATATGTGTAGTAAAGAGATATAATCAATGCAGTCTAAAAAAATGGGAGTATAGTCATGAAAGAGTCTATCACTTTTATGCCCCACCTACTATAGTAGAGGGGCATTATGTTTTCTGGTCTGTGCGTCCGTTCGATCATTCATTCGTTTGTCTGTCAAGTTTCAGGTTAAAGTTTTTGGTCAAGGTAGTTTTTGATGAAGTTGAAGCCCAATCAACCTGAAACTTATGATATATGTTCCTTATGATGTGATCTTTCTAATTTTAATGTCAGATTAGAGATCTGATCCCAATTTCACGGTCCACTGAACATAGAAAATGATAGTGCAAGTGTGGCATCTGTGTACTGGGGACACATTCATGTTATATATATGAAATTGCAGTGTTAAAATAGTTCATACTGTATTGTGAAAGGGTTCCTGTAGAAATATAAAAAGCTGGAAATCAAATGTTTCCAAAACAAAATCAGTTATAACCAAAAAAATTAAAACACTTGTGATGATTTGTTTTACTGCTATATATATGGTCAATAAATGATGCGATTGCATACAAATTCCAATTAATTCTTAAGTTTAACGTGCATAAATTAGTTCCTTTTTTTTTAGGTTGACCCTAAAGGTAGCTACAACAACCTTATATGTGTGAAGGGATTTAACCCAACATTCAAACTAGCAGGTGGTGTAAACCTTCCAAAAATAATCAGTTGTATAGGAACTGATGGTAAAACCAGGAGACAGCTCGTAAAGGTTAGTTCAACTTCGATTTTTATGTAAAATAGGATTTTATATGAATTGGTAATTGTTCCATGTGATTATATGAATGTTCAAACAGCACACATATTTTACTCATTGTTTGTTGGATATTTGCCTGTATGGATAAAAGTTGGAACAGGGATCTTGTTGCAGTATACTTTACAAAAATGATAATAATATTGGATTAGCCACATTCTTAAACTGTATAATCCATTAAAAGATGGAGCCCATATGATGATAGTTAGTATGTCAACTTTTCACTTACCTACTTTAATTATTAAACTTAACAAAATAATTGTGTAATGAATGAACTTGTTTTTCTCTGTAGGGACGTGATGATCTACGACAGGATGCAGTGATGCAGCAAGTATTTGGTATGGTCAACAATCTTCTACAGAAAAACTCAGAAACCAGAAAACGTCAACTTCATGTTAGACAGTATAAGGTTTGTTGTGGCATAAATGTTACAAAAGATTGTTTAAAGATCTGTTAAATCAATCAGGAATTAGGTATATAACAATGTCTTTAAATACTGAAAAAAATGATATATGTATATGAAAGGAACCATGCACTTGAAAAAAATTATTTGAGTAATTTTGATTGTAATCCTTTCATTTGTAAATGCCTGTACCAAGTCAGGAATATTACAGTTGTTATCCATTCCTTGATGTGTTTGAACTTTTGATTTTGCTATTTGATTGGGGACTTTCCTTTTTGAATTTTCCTCAGAGTTTAGTATTTTTGTGATTTTACTTTTTTCCATTTGTGAAAGGTTGAGAAGTGGTGAGAAAATCTGAAAATATGGACAGGGTTGATCTAAAAAAAAAAAAAGCATATATATAATCATTACCAAAGAGGAAAGACAAAAACTAAAGTTCACTAAATATAATTGTGTAATCTGAAGATGTGTCAATTTTGCATATTTTAAAACTCTTTTATATTTCCGGTTTTATGTAGGTTGTACCTTTATCTCAAATGAGTGGCCTGTTAGAATGGTGTGAAGGGACTATGCCTATAGGAGAATACTTAGTGGCTAGCAGTCCAGGAGATGAGAAACCAGGGGCCCATTATAGATACAGACCTGATGATTATCCAGCTATTGACTGTAGAAGACACATGGGTGTAAGTATTTTGTTGTTTAAATATTTTAGGTGTGAAGGACAGATTTATAGTGAATACAACTAATTAATTAATGTTTTGTAGCACCTTTTTTTGTATAATTTTTTAGTTTTAAAGATAAAAAAACTTGTACAGGCATTTACAAAAAAGCTTGTATAGAACCCATAAATACTGCTGTTATATGTCACTTTGTATCTTTTTGCAAAATTTACATGTCTATCTTAAGGGGCAGATCCTGGGTTTGTGCGAAAGAAGACATAAGGTTAATAGGAAATGGAAATTCTGATTACGTTATGTACAAAAGTAAGAAAATGTGATATCATTGCTATGTGTATAAACTTTATTTGATATGAATGATATTTTTAGGGTGTACACGCTAGTCCTGATGCAGTAAAGAAGTTTAAAGTCTTCATGGCTGTTTGTAAAAGGTTTCTGCCTGTTTTCAGACATTTTTTCATGGAGAAATTCAGAGACCCTGCTGTATGGTTTGAAGCTAGACTTGCTTATACTAAAAGTGTAGCTACCAACTCTATAGGTTTGTATTGTTAAAATATCTGCATAGAATGTACTGATAACTATTCATTCTTATATGAGAATTTATTGTATTAAATTGGTTTTCTTTACACCACTTTCTATCTTTAAACACAACATGTTAATGTTCTGATATCAATAAATATCCACTGTTTTGTGTGATGAAACATTCCCTTACCAGAAATGAATAATGTTTAGCAATTGTTGCATTCCAGTTGGTTATATTCTTGGACTTGGAGATCGCCATGTACAAAACATATTAATAGACTGTAATACAGCAGAACTTGTCCATATTGATCTGGGTGAGTATAGAGTATTTCAGAAACTTGTACATATTGATCTCTGTGAGTAAAGAGTAATTTAAATAAGTATTATGGATTATTTCCCATGTACAGAATATACTCATAGATTTTAACACAACAGAACTAGAACTTATACTCACCCACATCAATAATTATTGATCTGGGTGAGTATAGAGTAATTTAGATTAAGTATTATGGATTATCTCCCATGTACAAAGTTTTCAGGTGTTGTAAGTCTGCAAAAGTCTTCAAATTTTGGAAAAATTGAAAATTGTTTATGGAAGGAAATCAGGAGCTAAAGTTTTACACTTTAAACTTGATTTTTTTATTTTTATAACTTTAGAAAAACTGATATTTTCTATTATGGAACTTTAAAGCGACACTGAAAAAAATTAAGAACAATTTTTTTTACGAAGTGAATATTTAATTTCTGTGCATTTTCTGCAGGTGTTGCTTTTGAACAAGGAAAGATTTTACCCACCCCAGAAACAGTACCATTCAGATTGACAAGAGACATAGTGGATGGCATGGGTGTGTCGGGAGTTGAAGGAGTCTTCAGAAGGTACTGATTTTCATTTGATTTGTTTACATGATATAATTTTTTTTAAAGTGTACATGGTTGAATTCGAATTTTTAAATTCATCACCAGATTCCTCTAAAAAAAAAATACAGACTATTCAAGTTATAATTTTCCATAACTGTTCATAATGACCTCTTTATCATGAAATGCTGATTTTGATAAACAAGCGTTGTAAAGAAAAATTGCAAAATGAATTACACAAAAATAAAGCTTGTTATTTAAAATCAGATTCAATACATCTCCTTTGTTAGATATACATATTTATATATTGAAATCCCCATTGTTTTTTCTACCAGTAATGTTGAAGTTTTACCTTGTATCCTGAAAATTCAAAAGTTGCAATGCAACAAGTGTATCCTACAAGGTTGCTGAAAAACTTGATACTTCCAAGCACACCTTTCACACATAAAGGGTCATTATAAAATATTTCATCCTCTACAATTCATATGAATGATTACTAGAACTTCCATTAAAAAGCCATCATTTAGTTGTGGTTTGGTTGCGGTTATGTAAAGCCACAAGTTGAATAAAGAAGATATAACGAGCATATATTATATTTCAGATGTTGTGAGAAGACAATGGACGTGATGCATAACAATCAGGAAGCTTTATTAACTATCCTGGAGGTATTACTGTATGATCCATTGTATGCTTGGTGTATGTCCCCTGCTAAAGCCTACGCACTCCAACATCGCAGAGATAGGAACGATCCTGATGCTTCAGAACTTAACACAACCAAAGATGTTCTAGAATTTGCTGAATCTAATGAACCAGGTCAGTTCTTATTATATTATTAGTTTTATCTTTCTTAGACTGAATTTTTAGCTGTTTCTACTTATTTAAGTCCATTGTTATAAAGGGACTCAACTGATTGAAACTATATGTGTGTGTTAATTTGAATAATATATCATATGAGTTTGCACGCGGGTTTCATCCAGAGATTTGCATTATATTGAAGATTATTGAGGTTGGAGAAGTTAGATCTTTGACCTAGAAGATATATGAATGCCCATTAAGTTCTGCTGAAGCTCAGTTGTCATAAATGCATTTAACTTTAAAGCAAATGAGAATAAACTTTACAAAAACATTTGTTTTCTCAAAAGGGTGTTGGAATTAATATTTTTTTTGCCTGTTGACAAGCATTGCCATAGAACTGAATTTTTATCAAATGTTGTAAAGTGTTATATTTTTTCTATGTCAAATGGATCAGTTTTAACCGCATTCGACTCAATCAGTTAAACAGAAATGACCAAGTGGTCATCAGCCAACTAGTATGGCTACCAGTAAGACAAATCAGCCAACTAGTATGGCTACCAGTGAGACACATCAGCCAACTAGTAGGGCTACCAGTGAGACACATCAGCCAACTGGTATGGCTACCAGTGAGACACATCAGCCAACTAGTATGGCTACCAGTGAGACACATCAACCAACTTGTATGGCTACCAGTGAGACACATCAGCCAACTAGTATGGCTACCAGTAAGACATCAGCCAACTAGTATGGCTACCAGTGAGACAAATCAGCCAACTAGTATGGCTACCAGTGAGACACATCAGCCAACTAGTATGGCTACCAGTAAGACAAATCAGCCAACTAGTATGGCTACCAGTGAGACACATCAATCAACTAGTATGGCTACCAGTAAGACACAGCAGCCAACTAGTATGGCTACCAGTAAGACACAGCAGCCAACTAGTATGGCTACCAGTAAGACACATCAGCCAACTAGTATGGCTACCAGTAAGACACATCAGCCAACTAGTATGGCTACCAGTAAGACACATCAACCAACTAGTATGGCTACCAGTAAGACAAATCAGCCAACTAGTATGGCTACCAGGAAAACACATCAGCTAACTAATATGGCTATCAGTGAGACACATCAGCTAACTTGTATGGCTACCAGTGAGACACATCAACCAACTAGTATGGCTACCAGTGAGACACATCAACCAACTTGTATGGCTACCAGTGAGACACATCAGCCAACTAGTATGGCTACCAGTAAGACATCAGCCAACTAGTATGGCTACCAGTGAGACAAATCAGCCAACTAGTATGGCTACCAGTGAGACACATCAGCCAACTAGTATGGCTACCAGTAAGACAAATCAGCCAACTAGTATGGCTACCAGTGAGACACATCAATCAACTAGTATGGCTACCAGTAAGACACAGCAGCCAACTAGTATGGCTACCAGTAAGACACAGCAGCCAACTAGTATGGCTACCAGTAAGACACATCAGCCAACTAGTATGGCTACCAGTAAGACACATCAGCCAACTAGTATGGCTACCAGTAAGACACATCAACCAACTAGTATGGCTACCAGTAAGACAAATCAGCCAACTAGTATGGCTACCAGGAAAACACATCAGCTAACTAATATGGCTATCAGTGAGACACATCAGCTAACTTGTATGGCTACCAGTGAGACACATCAACCAACTAGTATGGCTACCAGTGAGACGCATCAGCCAACTAGTATGGCTACCAGTGAGACACACCAACCAACTAGTATGGCTACCAGTGAGACACATCAGCCAACTAATATGGCTACCAGTGAGACACATCAGCCAACTAGTATGGCTACCAGTGAGACACATCAGCCAACTAGTATGGCTACCAGTAAAACACATCAGCCAACTAGTATGGCTACCAGTAAGACACATCAGCTAACTAGTATGGCTACCAGTAAGACACATCAGCCTACTAGCATGGCTACCAGTGAGACACATCAACCAACTAGTATGGCTACCAGTAAGACACATCAGCCAACTAGTATGGCTACCAGTGAGACACATCAACCAACTAGTATGGCTACCAGTGAGACACATCAGCCAACTAGTATGGCTACCAGTGAGACACATCAGCAAACTAGTATGGCTACCAGTAAGACAAATTAGCCAACTAGTATGGCTACCAGTGAGACACATCAATCAACTAGTATGGCTACCAGTAAGACACAGCAGCCAACTAGTATGGCTACCAGTAAGACACAGCAGCCAACTAGTATGGCTACCAGTAAGACACAGCAGCCAACTAGTATGGCTACCAGTAAGACACATCAGCCAACTAGTATGGCTACCAGTAAGACACATCAGCCAACTAGTATGGCTACCAGTAAGACACATCAACCAACTAGTATGGCTACCAGTAAGACAAATCAGCCAACTAGTATGGCTACCAGGAAAACACATCAGCTAACTAATATGGCTACCAGTGAGACACATCAGCTAACTTGTATGGCTACCAGTGAGACACATCAACCAACTAGTATGGCTACCAGTGAGACGCATCAGCCAACTAGTATGTATGTAAGATGCTATGATGCTAGGGTTAGTACTTCGCTTTTGTAGGCAATAAAAAGACGTTGTGTTGCTTTCAATTCTATAATTCAGATCCCATACAAGTTTGCGTTACAATAACGTTACGTCAACAATAGTAACGTTGGGTACGTTTGAACAAGGTCGTGAATCTTTGACACTCCGGGCGCCGAAAGTGAAATATAAATAGAAATGAAATGAAAATTTGACTAAATTGAAGACATATATCATAATTCATCACTTAACTTTAAAGTCTATGAATCAAAAAAGAAAGAATTAATCACTTTGAATTTGAACAGTCTATTTCGATCATAATTGGAAAAGTTATTTTGTCCACTCGTGAATCTTTTGTACAGCATCTGACTTCGCCTGACGGAACATCTTGGGTCGTGTAACATTCTCCGGTTCAGATTCAATACAGTTCACTTCGATTGGGTATAATTTCGTGATTGGGCGGTTGGTGGTTCCGTTTTTAGTGCGAAGTTTTACAGTTCTGATAAGATTATCCTCTCCTTTTACGAGTTCTTCGACAACGGCGAGTTTCCATGAATTTCTTAAAGTTTCGTCATGTATTTGAACAACATCACCAATAGCTATCGATTGTTCGTTATTTCCTACACTTCTGTGATGTTCCCGTAATGAGGTCAAATACTCACGGCTACCAGTGAGACACATCAACCAACTAGTATGGCTACCAGTGAGACACATCAGCCAACTAATATGGCTACCAGTGAGACACATCAGCCAACTAGTATGGCTACCAGTGAGACACATCAGCCAACTAGTATGGCTACCAGTGAGACACATCAGCCAACTAGTATGGCTACCAGTAAAACACATCAGCCAACTAGTATGGCTACCAGTAAGACACATCAGCCTACTAGCATGGCTACCAGTGAGACACATCAACCAACTAGTATGGCTACCAGTAAGACACATCAGCCAACTAGTATGGCTACCAGTGAGACACATCAACGAACTAGTATGGCTACCAGTGAGACACATCAGCCAACTAGTATGGCTACCAGTGAGACACATCAGCTAACTAGTATGGCTACCAGTAAGACACATCAACCAACTAGTATGGCTACCAGTAAAACACATCAGCCAACTAGTATGGCTACCAGTAAGACACATCAGCCAACTAGTATGGCTACCAGTAAAACACATCAGCCAACTTTTATGGCTACCAGTGAGACACATCAGCCAACTAGTATGGCTACCAGTAAAACACATCAGCTAACTAATATGGCTACCAGTGAGACACATCAGCCAACTAGTAGGGCTACCAGTGAGACACATCAGCCAACTAATATGGCTACCAGTAAGACACATCAGCCAACTTGTAAGGCTACCAGTAAGACAAATCAGCCAACTAGTATGGCTACCAGTGAGACACATCAACCAACTAGTATGACTTCCAGTGAGACACATCAGCCAACTAGTATGGCTACCAGTGAGACACATCAGCCAACTAGTATGGCTACCAGTAAGACACATCAGCCAACTAGTATGGCTACCAGTGAGACACATCAGCCAACTAGTATGGCTACCAGTAAGACACATCAGCCAACTAGTATGGCTACCAGTGAGACACATCAGGCAACTAGTATGGCTACCAGTGAGACACATCAGCCAACTAGTATGGCTACCAGTAAGACACATCAGCCAACTAGTATGGCTACCAGTAAGACAAATGTAGCTTTGAAGTGTAGGATTAAATCTCCTCAGAACTGTCAAGACACATAGAAAGTATAATTTTGATTGGTTTATTTATATGACTGTTGTTGAGGAAGTTACTTTTGAGTTTCTGTGAATATATATTAAAACAATCTTGTTATAGCTAACAAATATATTTATTACAAGCAAATATGATAGAGAAGTTAATTAACGGTGAAGGGTTGATAATACAACCACCACTAGTGGCCAAAGTTAACATTTTCAATATACCATTTATTTAAAACATTTTGAATTGTTCTAATAAAGCATGAAAACAATGAAAAGTACTTGAAAATGTCTTTTGTCGAAGCCTCTGCTTTATGTTTCATTGACCAAAGTTTGGTTGAAATTCAGACAATTTTGTCAATTTCACTAAACTCTCTACTTGTGGCCTACTTTGGTTTTAAATGGTCACGTTTTATGAAAAAACAACTAAATAAAAAGATTTTATAGAAGTGTTTTCATCAACTTTAAGCAATTTTTTTGTATCTTGGACATCTTAATATTCAGGGGCAAATATGGACCCAATTTACCTCTTTGAAAAAAAATGGCAGAAAACAAAGAAACAAAGTAACACCTAATTAAGGAATTCTGTATTGCCTTTTCTGTAGTTTACTAGGAGATTTTTAAATACTAATGACACAACAGTTATGTGTCAGACTGACTTTTTTCCATACTAATGACACAACAGTTATATCTGTCAGACTGACACAGGCTGATACAAACTTCTAGATTTGTTTGATAATTAAAAATTAGACAGCCCAAAAGTAATATTTATTAGAAGTATAGTTAAATAATTTTGAAATAACATAATTATAGCATAAAGTCAATTAATAGTTTTATTAAATTCTGACATTAAATGGACAGGAATCTCTAAGTTATGATTTATAATTATAAGTTTGGGAGTGCATACAATTATATAATAGAAGTTTCATATTTATTGACGATATAATTTGAAATGTAATTGGGGTATTTCATTATTTGTTGATAAATTTGATATTATCATTTGTTATTGGATTTCAGATAAATATGATTTATACAGAGGGATCATATTTTATAGAATATATGGTGTATTGCATTATTATTATTTTTTGTTTAATCATGGGCCTATAGTTCTGACGTTGATGTATCTGTCTTGTTACCACCTACACCCTGAACACAAGTCTCACGTCTCTGTCAACACGGTAAATTGATCGAAAAGATCTGATTACGTAAGATTTACTCCCAACATTCACATGCCACACGATATGTCTTTTTTTACTCCCAACATTCAAATGCCACACGATCTGTTATTCTTCTAAAAATTCTATTGGAAAGCCTCCAAAATATCTTTATTTCATGTCAATAATGCAAATATAATTGTTTATACCAACGAAGGTTTAGATCTCTAAGGCGCTGAAAAAAAAATCAGATTTTTACGGTTTAAATATCACTTGTAGATTCTATATTATTTTCTATCCAGTTGATGTTCTTGAATAAGTTTACTTGTATGTTTGATGCCTTGTTCGTTTCTTATGGATTCTCTTGAAATATCAAATGGTCCTGGGCCCTTCATTATTTAAAATTTGCAACACAATAAAAGGTTATTGCCACTGACAGTATTCAAGCAATAACTGTATATTTTTTTGTGAAATTAAGTGTTAGAGTAATTTATGCACATTTTCTCATTAGGTCAATGGTTCATGTACATGCCTTGAATAGCCCAAAATAATCAACAATTGTTTCAGTTTGGTATGCAGTTAAATAATAAATAATTTTAACAAACTGCCATTGAGTGGTTGTTGTTTATTGCTAAATCCTGTGTTGAATTTAATAGATAAATGCATGCCTAAATTAAAAAGTACAATAATTGTTATAATTAATGTACATAGTTTTCAAAAGGTAGAATTAACTATAATAATTATTAGAATAGTTATTTCAACCTTCTAAAACTGTCAAAAATGTCAGATTATTTCTTTCTTTATTTTAAATGTTAAACATTTTTTTTGGTACATGAATATGACAATAAAAAAGCAGAAATTGCATATTATATGGAACTACTTGAAAATATATAGATATAAGAGAATGTGAGCACCACTTTGAAACACAAGATTTCCATGTTCTCTAAGCAGTCCCTACTTGCCATTTTTACTTCTTTGTGAATTGATGTATAGACAATAAGATTGTCGATAATTCATCTCATACAAAATAACTATCACCTCATTTTAGTGCTACTTTCAACACTGTAAAGATAGGTCTAGCTAAATAGTGTATATCCCTGTTAACTAGAAACCTGTGAAGATGACTTGAATGTATTTATTAGAATGTACTATTAACTATTAAATAGCAATTGTTTATGTTGAATTTTTATTTTAAAAGAACCTTGATTATAACAAGGATTTGTATAGTAAGAGTCCTTCTATACAAATCCTTGATTATTAAGCATTATAGATTTATTGAAGGAGGGATTCCCTAAAATTTGTATTTGTATACCATGTTTTTCCAAAAACAAAATTTTGTTTAACTGATCATCTTCAAGTATTTTTCTCAAGTATGTCTTAAAGGGACTGTGGCAAATATCATTTGGCGTAATTTAAATTTGACATTTCTTATCCTATGTTTACCTTTAAGTAGTAATACATTTCTCATGATGAGTATGAAACCGAATATAGTTAAGATATTATCAACACTGGTTACACATGGAATATTGTCACAGGAGGTTATGCAAATAGCAATTAATATAATTGTCCATGTGCAGTAGAACTTGATTTATTCCAAAAAAATGTTTTGAGAAAAATGAGAATATTTTACTCTCTTATATAAATTATTTAAAAAAAAGAAGCATTAGCTACGGTTTTGGTTCAATCATAAATGAAAATGAAATAGTGAAAAATAATTTGTTTTTAGCAGCCAGTTTAGTTGAATTTTATTAAAATAAGCTCAGAAACATTTCTTATGAAATATTTACTTGCAATTGAATAGTTTGACCTCATTTAACCTGTATTCTTGTTACCTTCAATTTAACCAATTTACTAGGGATTGGCTAGTCATGTATTAGGCATGTTCAGCCATTTAAGGGAAAAGAAAGTCAATATTGAAAATGGAAAATGAAACAAAGGTGGACCATTTCATTGACTGATTTGATCAACAAAATTTTATTCTTATGCAGGTAAAAATAAACCTACCTAGAATAGTTAAGTTGTATGAGGTTGCTATCTATTATATAATATTTGTGGTTATGTTCATATCTGGTTATTTGACCGTTGGTGGTCTCTAGACGATGGTTAATTATATGAGGTCCCTATCACCAAAATACACATGAATAGCTGATATATTATATTGAGTCCATGCATTGTTAATTGTTTATATCAAACTCGTTATAAATGTTTTAGTATCAAGTATGAGAATTTCAGTCAAATTGATAAGCATGAATTTGATAGCTAATGTATCTTTAGCATTTGACAGTAGTATAGTAACCTTTTTGTTTTAATAACAATTTCTCAAGTTCTTGTTTTGACCTGATATGTTCTCAAACTCAAGTTATGAAATTACGTGTCTAAGTGAGTAAGTTTATATTATTTAAAGTATATATCCTCAGTTTTTGTTTTCAGTTTAAATTAATGAAAGAGTTTTTAAAGTAGAAACATTGCTCTTACTTTTATTTTTATGCCCCACCTACCAGGGGCATTATGTTTTCTGGTCTGTGCGTCCGTTCGTCCATCTGTCTGTTTGTTCGTCCGTCTATCTGTCCGTTCTTTCATTCGTCTGTCTGTCCCGCTTCAGGTTAAAGTTTTTGGTCAAGGTAGTTTTTGATGAAGCTGAAGTCCAATCAACTTGAAACTTAGTACACATGTTCCTTATGATATGATCTTTCTAATTTTTAAACCAAATTAAACTTTTGACCCCAATTTCAGGGTCCACTGAACATAGAAAATGAAAGTGCATGTTTCAGGTTAAAGTTTTTGGTCAAGGTAGTTTTTGATGAAGTTGAAGTCCAATCAACTTGAAACTTAGTACCCATGTTCCTTATGATATTATCTTTCTAATTTTAATGCCTAATTATATTTTTATGCCCCACCTACGATAGTTGAGGGGCATTATGTTTTCTGGTTTGTGGCTCCTTTCGTTCGTTGTTCGTTCGTTCATCCGTCTGTGCATCCGTTTGTCCGTTCAGGTTAAAGTTTTTGGTCAAGGTAGTTTTTGATGAAGCTGAAGTCCAATCAACTTGAAACTTAGTACACTTGTTGCTTATAATATGATCTTTCTAATTTTAAAGCCAAATTAGACTTTTGACTCCAATTTTATGGTCCACTGAACATAGAAAATGAAAGTGGAAGTTTCAGGTTAAAGTTTTTGGTCAAGGTAGTTTTTGATGAAGCGGAAGTCAAATCAACTTGAAACTTAGTACATATGTTCCCTATAGTATGATCTTTCTTATTTTAATGCCAAATTAGATTATTACCCAATTTCATGGTCCATGGAACATGGAAAAGGATAGTGCAAGTGGGGCATCCGTGTACTTTGGACACGTTCTTGTTTATCCAATTTCATGGTCCATTGAACATGGAAAATTATAGTGCAAGTGGGGCATTAGTGTACTTTGGACACATTTTTGTTTGCTTTATCGTAAGGAATGTACTTATCCGCTACTTTTTGCATTTATCAGATATTATGATTAATACTTTGAAATGAAATTCATGTAAAGTAGAGATAGAGCTCTTGCTAAAGCACATAATAAGTCAGTAACTCTCCATTGTTGACTGGGACTTACTAGCATTCTTGAAAAGAGTAGGTCTCACCAATATTCCTACAGAGAACCTGGCAAAGGTGCTTTCACTTTTGTGTTATTTATTTATGGTCTCATTAAAGTACACACCAAATCTCTTTTTTATGCTTTCTAAGTTATTAAATTAGATATTGGCCTCTATTTAAAAGCACTTAAAATAAAATTTGAAAGTAAAATCGTAATATATGTATTTTATGTTAGGATTATTGTGATGACTTTGCACTTTTACCAATAAACCAAGTTTACAGCAGGGAGATTTTTTTTTAATAAAAAAAAATGAATGAAAAAAAATCAGTGCATGGATGTAGACAAAAAACATAAATATAACATTTGAAAGAGGTAGCTAATAAAATGAATAATAAATTGCAAATTTATAGGTTGGATGAACTATACATATTGAAATAAATTCTTTTTTGATGTTGATTGAAAGTTTAACAATCACACCCTACAGTGATGAAATTTTTAAGATGGTTATCAGATTTTATATTTATTAAAATTTATGAATGGATTATGATGATGATTTTTCACTTTAACCAATAACTTAAATTTTACAACATGAAAAAAAATTGAATGAAAAAAATCAGTGCATGGATCTAAGTAAGTAACATTGATATATAAAAAAGTAATAAATTACAAAATTAATAAGTTGGATGAACTAAATATATTTAAATAAATCCATTTTTTGATGTTGATTGAAAGTTTAACAATCACACCCTGTAGTGATGACATTTTTGAGATGATTATCAGATTTTTTATGGTATATTGGGAAATGGATTTATACAAGTGGAAAATTGTTGAAGTTTTGATATAACAAGTTTATCGATGTGTAAACTTAAAACAGCAAATAAATCTCTATAATTTATAAACAAAAATCAACCAATGCCCAAATATTGACCAATGTTAATTTTAATTACTGCCATTAAAAAGATTTACATTTTAAAAATGTCTGATGTTGATTTTGCAGTACATGGTGAATGATTTAAAAGAATACTTTTTGAATGGCTTTTATTTTTCTGCTGCCTATAACATGTAATTAATCTTTGGGAAAAGGTTCTTTCTTCAAAAGATTTTTTTTTAATTACTTTATCTTTGATTTAGGTGACATTTAATTTTGATTTAGGTGTTCATTTTTTTTTTAATATTTCTTCAAACAAGACTTGTCATCATGTTTGATAAAAAAATCATTCTTTATTTTTGTGAAAGGGATTAACTTCATGCTGTCATGGCATTATTTTATCTCTATAGTTGACGTCTGACATGAGACAAAATGAAAAAGTTTTAAATGAAACACGCAAGTTATTTGAAATAAAATGGTACCAATTAATTTTTCATGCAAGATTTATGTAAAGAGAATCATAGAATTGTTTTAAAAAAATCAAATATAAATCAACACGAAAGAGAAAAGTTTCTCATGATTTCATTTTCAGATCTTTTTAAAGTGGTGTTTTTCAAATGTCTAAACTGGGCGTGAAGGAACATAAATCTATTTTTCTAATATTAAGTAAATATTTTTTGTAGCTATGTCAAAGTGACTTTTAGATTTGTATAACCACCGTTAAATTTGTCAAACATATTAATTAATTATATAATTGAAAATTCATAAAAGAAAAAGTTTAATTTTTATTTTCCTTTTATATTTTTTTTCTTTATAATTTGAAATTTACATTTAAGAAAGAACAAACTCAATCAGATGTAAAAATAAAATTAAATTGATTTAAATGCATTTTGTTTATACATGAGGTTATTAAATGTGCATTTAAAATTATTGAGTTGTAAAATACAAATATGACAAAAAATGAACAAGAAAATTATCAAACTGCTTTGATGTATGCATTAAGGTATTACATAGTAATTTTCACTAGAATGAGAATTAGCATAATTTTCACATATTTTTGTTTTAATGGGCAGTTAAAATAACTATTTATGTTCCTGTTTCTTTCATCCTGATATAATGATAAATTGCTTGGTGATTCCACCCTTCATGTATACATTGTAAAATAACATTTTTTTGGGATATTTGTTCAATTTGTCAGAAACAGACCTGTGTTTTTAACAGACCTGCCAACTAAATGGACATATGGGGGATATCTCTTGTGAGAGGTGTTGACCTGAATTTGAATTTCTTTATTGTATAAACTGAAGACCTCTAAAGAGACTTTCAAATGAGTTGAAAGGCTATTTAAGCACATACACATGCACTCATACAAACAATGAAGTAGTTGACTTAGAACATTTATGACAATACAAGAGGTCTTCTTGCCCTTAAAATTCCCTTTTGAGATTTTAAAAAGTTAAGCAGGTATGTAAAGTTAAAATGCAATTGTTTCACTTTTTTACTTATACATTTGTAATGGAATGTGATAAAAAGAGTGTCAGATTAGATTTTTGTGTCATTTGCATCAAAAGTTACAGGAGATAAAACAAATAAAAAGATACAACATAGGCTAAAGAATGGAAAATATAAACAAATAATGGGAAAAAATTCCACTCAAGGCAATTAAAACCATAGGTTGAAGTAAGTCAGGCAACATCACTAAGAAAAGTGGGACAAACAAGAGGATACAAAAAACTATAGATAAAACAACTAAAAAAGCACAAAGAACGGGGAATTTTTGCTCAACTATAGTGACATGATTGATATCTCTGATTTCTGGTTAAATTTTTGTGATCATTCTTTCATTCTATACCTCAACTAGAACCATGAACATCATGATAAAGGAGGAGACTTTCTTAGATTTTTAAGACATTTCATAATTTATGTCCTCACTTTTGTCGCAGAAAGCTTGACCGCCTCCAGATTACTAACTTCTTAAAAGCTTCATATTTTAGAACGTGGAAAACCTGGATGCTTCATACTTTGTATATAGATGACTCATGTTAGGAGGTTTCTGTCAGTCACATGTCCTTGGCCTCATTTTCATGGTTCAGTAACTACTTAAAAAGGTTAGGATTTTTTGTAATGTTAAATTCTCTCTTATTATAAGTAATAGAATAACTATATTTGGTATGTGTGTACCTTGCAAGGTCCTCATGCCCATGAAGCACTTTTCACTTAACCTTGACTTCTTTTTGTGGATCAGTGAACAAGGTTTAGTTTTGTTGGTCAAGTCCATATCTCAGATACTGTAAGCAATAGATCTCCTATATTTGGTGTATGTATTGACTGTTAGGTGTGCATGTCCAACTGGCATGTGTCATCTGACCTTGACCTCATTTTCATAGTTCAGTGATTATAGTTAAGTTTATGTGTTTTGGGATGTTTTTCTTATATTGTATGCAATAGGTCCTATATTTGGTGAAGGGATGGACTGTTAGGTGTACATGTCCAACTGACAGGTGTCATCTGATCTTGACCTCATTTTCATGGTTGAGTGGTTATATTTAAGTTTTTGTGTTTTGGTCAAAATTTCTTATACTGTATGCAAAAGGTCTACTATATTTGGTGTATGGAATGATTGTAAGGTGTATATGTCTAGCTGGCAGGTGTTATCTGACCTTGACCTCATTTTCATGGAACAGTGGTCAAAGTTAAGTTTTTCAGTTTTGGTCTTTTTTCTAATACTATATGCAATAGGTGTATGGAAATATTGTATGATCTATATGTCAGTCGTGCAGGTTTTATTTGACCTTGACCTTATTTTCATGGTTCATTGCTTAATGTTAAGTTTTTGTGTTATGGTCTGTTTTTCTTGAAATATAAGCAATAGGTCATCTATATTTGTTGTATGGAAGAATTGTTAGTTGTACATGCCTGCCTGGCATGGTTCATCTGACCTTGACCTCATTTTCATGGTTCATTGGTTAATGTTAAGTTATGGGACAGTTGTAAGAAAGCTTTATATTGCGGACTATGAGCATAATATCAATGATTAGTTAAGAAGGCAAGACATTTCATCATGTGCACTATAATTTTAATTGTGCAACTTCTGTCACAGAAAGTGAAAAATAGGGATAGGGATCTGGCCTTCTAAACAAACTATTCAAAGCATTTTCATAGAACATTAATAATGTTCAGTTTATGTGATACTTGTTGTAGAACCTTCATATTACATGCTTTCAACGTGAAATCAATGATAAGTGAAACAGAAGAGACATTTCAGGGTGTGTGCACTCTTGTTACAAATTTATGCAGCTTCCACAGAAGAAAAATAAAAATATTCAGATCTATGGACCACCATGAAGTATAAATGCATCTGAGAGCATCTGTACAACAACATACATATTTATTTGTTTTTGATATGGGAATCTTGATATAGGATATACATTGTAGTTAAATATTTACCTTCTCAAGATAAATTGCAGATAACCATAGAAAGGTTGCTTGAACTTTTGTTTAAATTTGCTTGTAAGACACTTCATGTTTTTCAGAATAAATACTACTTTCTCCTTTTTTTCATTGTTTCTTATTTTTGACTGTTTGTTCTTATCAAAAATATTCACATAAACATATTTTCAAGTATGCTTGAGTAAAAATGACTCATCAAATATTTTGCTGTTTTACCCATGTTCAAATGCTAATCTGTTACCACCAAATATACCATCTTTCACTACAGTAGTACCGGTACTAGATTATCTTATATGATTCATATTGCTCACTCATCTAGTTTCCACCATTTAAATTTAATTTTGTTCCACTGCATTCATGTTGTGATTTTTTTTTTTAACTGATGAAACAATGTCCAAATAATTCAGGTAAAAAGGTATACCAATTGCGTCATTAAAGATGTATATGTGACATGTTTTAAACTTTTTGGATTCTATACAAACTAATGTTATAGAAGATAATTAATTTTACATTTAATAAGTCCACACACAAAATATATCAATTTACAGAAAGTAATTTATATTTTTGAAAATATAAGAGACATTGCGGGTTGTGATGTTAATTATGGATTAAGTTGTGTCTATCTCAAGAATTTTAACTTATAACCAGACAAAACCAAACTGCAAGGGCTGGTTGGCTAGGAATTTCTCACCAATACAAACAAAACTAATAAATGCATGAAATATTACATAAGTTTTACAAACACAAATTGATATAATCAGTGGATATTTATTGTTACCACAGACGACTTGCATACTTAAACTATGTTGTCCTTGAGAAAGACAAAGATGATATGTCACAAGATATTGAGTAAAACTGACTATAGTGACCTCGGATGTTTTGTTCACTAGAAACATGAGAAAGAGTATTGTAGATCATGATACAAATACTAACGTATTCTAGTAAATATCACAATTACTACTATCAAATTTTACTGCAAAAAATATATTCACAATAACACTACATATTGACAATGAGACTATGGTCAATTATACACTGTATGACAACAACATATGAACAACAATCAATTATTACATATCATTGTCCACATGTCCTTATTGTTCATATATAAAGTTACTTAGTTGTAATATAAGTATTGATAATAATCTTAACATCACAATTTGCATCTTTGTAAGGTTTGAAAAATGACATTGACCTTACGAAAAATTAAAAGTAACAAACTAAATGTTAAAGGAATTTTTCTAATTTTCAAGTCTTTCTTTTTTACCCGTTCGTCAGTTGATTGAAAGTGACAAGTAATTTCTATATCCAATTCTTCAATACTAAACTATTTTAAAAGGTAAATATTTGTAAAGAGATATCATTTAATACCCTTCAAAATCTTTTTTAATAGTCATCATTAGGACTGACAATTAGTCTAAAGATCTAATAGGAAAATATGATAATCTTTTGAGAAGCCCTTGTAATTTGATTATGGGTATTACTGACGTAGTAAACATGGCATGACTCTTTCCATTAGAATTTATAATTGGGGTCAAACTCCTTTAAATATGAACAAGTTTATAATTTGGTGTGATTTGATACAAGTGTTTTAGGTGAAAAATTTAGGTGTTGGTTTCTTTATAGGCATAAGGTGTGAAAAACCCTTTTGTAGATTTGTTTTATATTTAAGTCAAAAAGAAAATGCGTACATTAAAAAACAATAAATGTTACTTTAAAAATGTTCATTGTGGTCTTTTTCTTTGATATTATATGAAATTTCATGTAGATGTTTTAATTTATTTTTGTACAATTCTAATTTCACCATGGCCAAAGTGCCATTTCAATTTGGTGTATTGTTAAGATGACAACAAGTCAGCACCTTTTTCTCATTTGCAATCTTACAAAATCTCCTCAGACACAAGTCCAAGGAGTCAATAAGCACCTATCCTAAGTCAGCAACATGATGGTCAGTGGTTGTATTATGTTCATATGGTTCATAAGGGTTTCTCGTTTTTATTAAGATTGAACCGAAAAAAGATTGAACCGTTGATTTTCCTGTTTGAATGGTTTAACGCTTATCATTTTTGATTTCCTTTATAGTTTTCTGTTTGGTGTGAGCAAAGGCTCCCTGTTGAAGACCTATAATGGTTTACTTTTACAAATTGTGATTTGGAAGGGGGTTGTCTCATTGGCACTCATATATTCTTCCCTTGTATCTTTTTGAAAGAAAAATTGGATAAATAACAGGAATAAAATGTAGATATAAATTAGCTAAATGAACAAAAAGGAACCTTAAAAAATTGTGATTTCTAATCTTAAGTATCTTAGAAATAATTTAATTCATCAATAGGGAGATTAAATTATATTTTTTAAGGGTGGCTCTGTAAAAAAATAAATGAGTTTTACCACTATTAACATTCATTGCCAGTTTTATTAAGATGTTGGTCCTGATCTGAAGCATAAAACATTTTAAAGTAGATAATTACCCTTACAGAAAAATAAGGCTTCTTTCAAATATTTGCGGCAATGTTGCTGCAAATAGTTGCGGCAATATTGCTGCAAATATTCATTTTTCGTATGCAAATTAGTTTTCTTGCAAACAGTTGCTGCAACATTGCCGCAACAAATTGCGGCAATATTGCAGCAAATGTTTGCGGGAAAATCAGTAGCTGTGATTGTTGCAGCAATATTGCGGCAAGTTCATTAGCTGCAATGTTGCAGCAATATTGCAGGAAAATTAATTTCTTGCAATATTGCGGCAACATTGCAGCAAATCTTTCAACAATTCAGGTGTAAAATTTGGAATTAAAAACTAAACATTTAATAATTTATGATTTAATAATAAAAAAAAAAATGTCTCAGTCCGCTGCAGGTTGAAAATGGTCTCTGTCCTCTATAGGTTGTCGTGTTACATCTGTGTAGCTTTCAGTTCTGTTTCTCTATAAGTCTCACTGTCCTTAAAGTTGAATTTTCTGATTTCAAAAATACTGCAAAATAAAAGTTGAAGAATTTTAATTAGTAGACATAAAAAAAATAACTAAAATTATAAAGATACACAGATATAAGTTACTACTATATGGTTTAATTTTGGATGTAACTTGTCTTCTGATTGGCTGACGTTATTTTGTTATCAGCCCATATACATAATTTAGTCTTGTGACCGTGATATCATCAACGTTTTATCATAGCTTTTTACGGTTTAAAATGGAATTTAGTATTAAATTATAAGAAATGACTGTAATATTTTTTCTGTCTATTCAAAATAGCATAACAAATTTGGTGCTCACTGTTAAATGACTCGCTACGTGTGAATTTGTTTCACTTAAAGCGCCAAAGTCTAAAAGTGATTAAGTCCTTCTAGAAATTGCATATAACTATAGAATACATTTAACCTCATGTCAGTACTAGGTTGTTATTGTTTTTTTTGAATATTTGTTTTTTCATTGAACTATAACATAATTGGTCTAGTCTATTCTTTAAAATTATAATTTTTGTGATAAGTTGTGTATATATATGTATATATATGAAATTGTTGCCATTTGTTGACAAACCTCTTATTGGCACATTTAAATCACAGATCTCTTATTTAGTACCAAACTGCTTTTATTAGAAGATTTCTTGTTTCAATATAAGTAATGTTATTTCTAAAACATACAGTAATTAAAAGATTTAAAAAAATATCTCCTGTCTTACACAATATTGATAATATTCATGTGCATAAATCTATTGTCTAATACTTTTGCCAACTCTTATTAAATTAAGAAGACTCTTTATTTATCACTATTTGAACTGTTAAAGAGCATGCACTTATTCAAAATGGTGGACATTCAACTCCATTTTACTTACCAAAAGATGTTGTCCAAATTGTGTGTAAACACCAATCTTCCTGAATCCAAGAGTCATGTCAACTGAAGGCTAGCATCTGCATTACCCAGTGTCAATAGAATCAATTGGATCTTTTGGATCTAACATGTCTAAATCCATTGTAAAATTCATATTACTTTGTTCCTGATAGAAGACATCTTTGTTTGTTGTATGCATGTTCATGTCCAGTTCAAATTTTGAATATATGTTGATCAAGGTTGCTTAGGGTATTGTTTAAATGTGATCCCTTTGAAATTTGCCCATAATTATAAATATCCATTGCCTAAATCTTGAATATTTGTTTCTTATTATAATATATAAATAATTATAAATACATCTTTTTTATCTTTGGTTTTATAAGTTATAATGGAAATATATACAAACAAGAAATGCTCTGCCCTTAATTTGGCCTCAAACTCTGTGTACATTAATTTATGGTACTTCCTGTCTCTACAGCTCCACAGATAATGAAAACCAGATGTGCACATTACATTTCTATCACCAGCTCATATTACTAATTGAGATGAGAAAGATAATTTGTGTATAAATAATTTTAAAATAATGATACTAGAAATTAAACTGCAGGTGAGGCTAAATTCATTTGATGGAAAATATTAGAATTAAAAATATTGTTTATAGAAAAATGTCACAAAAAAGTGACAAAAAGGCATAATAATACATATAGAACAAAAAGTATTATGACTCAATTATTTAGATTAAATTTGTTGAAATGAATACCAAAGTATTCTTTCCTTACAAAATATCTAAAATTGTGATAAATGTGCAGTTTAGGAATTCTTTATAAGCATTAATTGTTATTTGAAGATTATTTCAAATAAATTATTCAAATATCCAGATTTATCTGAGTAAAATAAAGTATGACCATAACATGTACAAATTTAGATAATTTGAAGTAATTCCATAACTGAATGTTCAAAGAAACCATACGTTGTGTATTATTTGAACCTTAAATCTTTAAAAATGTAATATTTTAAAATGCTTGAAATATTGGTGCATTACTACATGTCTGACATTATTAAAGAAATTTTTCTTGCAAAGTTGTTGCAAATAGTCTTTCCTTAAATAATAAAAGAAAAGGTTCCTGCAACTTTCTGGCAAACAAATTCTTTCTTGCAACATTGCAGCAAACTTGCTGCAATTTTCTTGCAAACAAATTTTGTTGCAGTAACATTGCGGGAATATTGCAGGTAGCTGCAACAACCTGCAACTTTCTTGCAAACAAATTTGTTTGCCGCAATATTGCCGCTATATTGTTGCAATATTGCAGCAAACTTTTCATTTCTGTAAGGGTATCTATTGCGATAACAAAAGTACATGTATTTTTATTTGAAAGAAACAAAAAAAGCAATAAAAATACATAAATGGAATTTATAATTACCTCATGCCTCAAATGAAAGGTGTTTTTTTTCTTATTTGAAATGTAGCAATAAATAATTTTAATTTTAATGCACTGAATAGCAGTGCCTAGTTTTATTACAAAAAAGTACATGTTTGTCAATTTTTATTGATATTTCTTATTAAAGATTGCAAGTTTCATTGTGGTGCCATAATTAGATATGATTTAATGTTTATGATTATTTCTTTCGTTATCTTCATAGACAACAGATGAAAGGGTGAATCAAATAATAGGATTTCTCAAAATTCATGGAATTTGGGTCTGATGTATTTTTATTGACAAATAAATGTTGTTTATGAGTTTATTGATATTTTATTTTTTTTTTAATTTTCTCAGAGTACTTCAAGACTTTCTAAAATTACTGACATAATTTCCACCAATGAAATTCTTTCGTAAACTAACATGTTACAAAATCCATTTTTCTATTTAAAATTTCATAAAATCTGAATTCGCCTTTTTAAGGTAAAGTGAACATAATCGTTGTTATTTCAAATTTGCTTAAAAAAAGGAGATGTTTCCAGCAATAACAAATCATTGTAATTATCAATGTGTTTTGACTTTTGAGATTAACACTTGAGTTTTGAAAATACAACTTTGCTGTGCACTCACGTAGAAGTTTGACTTTGCCACATTTGCATATCCAAAGCTATGACCTTGCAGCTTTGTTGCCTTACTGCTCTATATGTTTTACTAAATAAGTAAAAACACTTCAATGTTTGAGATTTCAGGACATATTTTATTGAAAAGTTCATTAAAAGCACCTCACAGGCAAACATAATGACTATGTTCTATTAGTGAACTTTATTTAGGTACAAATAGTGAAGAACATAGACTGAATGGTCCCAGTTTGAACAGTAAAATGTACACTGTTATGCTGATATATTTACATAACTATTAACTGTCTTTTGGTGTGAATGAACACAGGTTCATAGCTTCAGATAAATTTCTGAAAAGGTAGATAAGTATTATGTATGCTTACACTATTAATCAGCCTTTTATCAGGTCAGAATTCCAACCAAGAAAACCTTTAGGTAGCATAAACTTGATTGTTGTTATGGTTTACATATATACATCTACTTGTTCATATGTACTATTTCTGTACCAAAAATCTGTAGTACTGGAAATTTACTTTTGATATTCAGTACTATTTTGTTACTTAAGAATTGTAATATTTAGATACCTGTATTTTACAGTACTTGATTTGTACTTCAAATTTAAGTACTACACATTTTTGGTTGCACAGTTACATTTTCAGCCTTTTGAAAGTTTGTCTTTTTCAAATCTCATAAAGTTATAATGTTCAAACATGGAATACTGTGATCATTGTTGGTATTATTTTTGTACCAATATATTAAGTACAAATCAAGTACTGGAAAATACAAGTACCTAAATGTTACAACAGTTCTAAAGCAAAATAATAGTACTAAATATTTAAAGTAAATTTCCAGTACTGCAGATTTTAATAAAAATTTTACAGAAATAGTACCTATGCAAAAGCAGCTGTGTATATTTGTACCTTTTTGTATCTATTTTTTTTTTATTTCAGTTGAGAACACAGAAAGTGTTAATAAGTTGGCAGAAAGAGTTTTGCTGAGACTGCACCAGAAGTTACAAGGCATAGAAGATGGTGTTCAACTGAGTGTATCTGGACAGGTCAATCTTCTGATTCAGCAAGCTAGAGATCCTAAAAACCTGGCAAAACTCTTCCCTGGCTGGCAACCATACATATAAACAATGTGTTATAAACTTCCTTGTGGAAAGTGTTCTAGTCAAAGGATATTATTTCAATGAATTGGTTTTTTTCTGAACAAATTATATGCAAATGAGAGTAAAAGTATTATGATTGAATATTGAAGAGATATTTACTGCGATACACTTTAATTGTTATTTTTCTGCAATGTAATAGTTCTCTTTAAACAAAGATACACTAGTGTTAACAACCAATTGATTAGTTTGAATGTTTTTCTAAGGTTCATCATGAAGTTTTACTGTTAAAAAATCATGAATGAGGTAATATTTGGAACCAAAAAAAAATATGAATTTTATGAAAGGGATCATCTGTTTATAGCATTGAAACATTTCCATTTGTCATTGTTTCTCATCATCATCATCAAAAAATTCATTATGAATCATTTAACTGAGACACATTCAGAAATGATTCTTTGAAATTGATTCAATTGTAGAGCTTGCTCTAATTTTTATGAGGTGAATATATTATCATTATAAAGGTTTCTTACAACGAAAAATTGTTTCTTTCATCTTCAATCCTGTCATAACAATTGTGTAGTGAACTAAAATGTTATTCCCTATTGGTATTATATAAGTAAGATTTTCTATACTTATTGGATTTTAAATATTACAGCATATTGTAATACATTTTGTATTGGTATGTAATTGTCATAAAATACTCTTTTTACTGTGGTATGATTGATTTTTTACTCTTTCAAAAGTCAATTTAACCACATATTTACTTCATCAAAAGACAGTAATTGGATATTTTGAAAAGACCAAATTATGATGCATTGATTGGTTCAAGTTATATATGTTCTTTATGTGTTTAACCTTTATTTACATTTTAAACATTTATGTTTCATTTTTTTGTGTAAAACATAAAATAGCTAATTGACAACATGCTGTTTCTGTCTCAACCAGGAATTTGATTTAAGTTATTGACATTTGTTCTCTTGGTTTATGCTACAAAACAATTACCATCTGTTAAATTCATACATTCATTAATTTCAGTAGTAATAATATAGAATACATATGGCTTGAAACAATCACATTAAAAAGTGTACAAATTCATGAGTTTGATAAAAGTGCTATTTTTAGTTTGTTAGTTTCAATTTTTGTTAAATTAAATGCTATCTTTTAGTGCAGCATTTCAAACAAAAATTAAATTTTATATATTTTTCTGTTGTTATTTTATTGTTATTTGAATAAGAGATATGTTCTTCAGGAGCCTCTGGTCTTAGTTAGTCTTGTTTGAATTTAAATTTTAGTTCATCTATATATTTTGAAGTTAAGTATGATGTCCATTATCTCCAAAGTAGTACACATTTTTGTTTAGTAGCAAGCTGAAGCACGTCTCTTGGTGTGATATTTGCTATCTGTATTGAAGACCTTTTGGTGGCCTTTGGCTGTTTTCTGCTCCTTGGTCAGGTTGTTATCCCTTTGACACATTCTCCATTTCTTAATTTTATTAATAATATTATAACAAACAATTACTGGCATAAAAGAAAAGAACAAATATCAGCCTGATATGTTGTCGCTGACGTAAAACAACAACAACTGCAATGTACTTATATTCTGTGTTTTATTTAGAGGTTTCATATACGAAAATATTGTGGAGTTCTTTAATTTTCAGAATCTATAAAAGTTGTGATTAAGTTAATAATCTGCCATCTACATGAAATTCTTGTAGCATAAACTTAGAACAAGCACATTATTATGCACATTTTGTATATAAAGTGACCAGAACAAAAGTCAACCTGGAGAAAAAATATGACATCAAGTGGTCAACTTTGTCTCATATAGACATGTGATCAAAAGTAAAATCACCAAAATACTAAACTCTGAGGAAAATTCAAAACGGAAAGTCCAGAATCAAATCGCGAACTCAAGAGCTCAAACACATCAAACGAGGCGATAACAACTCTCATATTACTGACTTGATACAGGGATTTTCTTTTGTAAACGTTTCTTCAGTATGAAAGTTTCATCATTATATTAACAACGATGTGTGAACAAAACAAACAGACATAATAGGTTAAAATGTCAAAAATAGGAGTACAGCGGTCAGTATGGTGTTATAATCTTTATCTTAATAATGATGGTTCTTGTTTAATTTGTTTAATGGCTATAGAATATAACTTATTGGTCAAGTAATGCCTTGTACCAGTGGATGTGATCACAAAACAAAATAGAAAAATTAGGCTACAATGTTTAAATCAGAAATTTACTTTAAAGTTTAAATTTTGCTACAATATCTACAAGGTGGCTCAGACTTTGGAAGTGTGAAAATGGTTATTAAAAGTACCAGGATTATAACTAAGTACGCCACACGCGCGTTTCGTCTACATAAGACTCATCAGTGACACCCATATCAAAAATATTATTCAGCCAAACAAGTACAAAGTTGAAGAGCATTGAAGATCCAAAATTCCAAAAAGTTGTGCCAAATACGGCTAAGGTATTCTATTCCTGGGACAAGAAAACATATTTGGTATAAATATTTGTTCAATGATGTTTCACCAAATACATCCGATATAGTACAAAGTGGTTCAACATAACTAAAGTTTATTTTTATGGCCAACCTACAATAGAGAGGCGCCTTATGTTTTCTGGTCTGTGGGTCCATCCGTCCCGCTTCAGGTAAAAATGTTTCGTCAATGTAGTTTTTGATTAAGCAGAAATCAAATCAACTTGAAACTTAGTACGCATGTTTCCTGTGATTTGATTTTTTTAACTTGACCAAGTTTTTGACCCTAATTTCACGATCCACTGAACATAGAAAATGACAGTGCAAGTTGAACATCTGTGATATATAGACACAATCTTGATATCTTCATTTCTTGTCTATTGTACTATTATATTATTTATTTATGTATTTCTCTCTCCTGAGTGTTCTTGTCATGTAACGTTGCCATTTAAGCGGAATGTTCAACATTGCCATACGGCGATAGGTTCGGCTAGCCTAAAAAACAAGTTCAATCCACCTTTTTGTTGAACCTGCGACTTTTGTCGCAGAAAGCTCGACATAGTGATGATGATCCTGCGGGGTAAGCTAACTTCTAAAAAGCTTTATATTTTAGAATGTAGAAGAACTGCATGCTTCATGCTTAGTATATAGCAGGGTTAAAGAACATCAGTTGTTCAACCTGTTAGTCAAATGCGTTTTGTTTCAATATACTTTTTCACTCTTTTGGTCTTTTGGAAAATGTTGTTTGTGCTGTTTTTAGACCCTTCTACAACGAAATTTGTTTGACATGCACACGTATAAAAATTGCGGTTTTTAAAGGCAGTGCTTTAAGGCCTGACTCTTAAGTCATGAGGTTCATCTTTTCATACGCAATCTATGCAGGGGGTCTTTTGGCCAGAAATAGATCCGGAAATGTTCGAATTTCTCCTCTTCTTTTTATGGTATGATATGGTTTTTGTTTCTTTCATTTACATTGGGGACTAAAGAAACGATCAGTGTGTATTGTTCGTTTTATAGAACTTGTTATTAGTGTGTATTTTGCATTATAAGCAGTCAACCTGACTACAAACTAGCATTATGTGTATTCCGTGCGGAAAGAGGTCGGGTCAATTTCGAGTGTTATCTGACATCTAAAGATTCTTTAATTAGTTCAGACGTTGATATAACAATGAAAAGTCGACTGAACATGATTAATATTGCATCTTCCATAATTCAAAGCGGAATTCGGTTTATGAACGAGAAACCGTAAAGCGTTTTCAATTTCGGTAGTAGTTATGTATGTTGTCTACGTATTATCCTGGTTCCCGGTACTACGTTCCGGGTATTAGCTATTTGATATATGTGATGTGTAACATTACGTTCGGGTACCAGCCAATCTACGTGTGTATGTGTACATGATTTCCCGCCAAAATGACCGCCTTACAGCTATGGAAAAATAGTCCATAAACGTTCCGTATAATGATATGCAAATTCATAATTAATCGCAACTTTTTTTATCTTTGTATAATAAATATAACAAAATGGATTCCACAAAATTGATAATAGCATTATTTTACGAGGATTTCTCATATTTTTCTCACTTCCGGGCGCAGTCATACGTATGTTTTGAAGAAGCTCGAAGAATTTGACAAAGTGAATTGAGAAGGAAACGGATAGATATAAGTCCTTGCTATCAGGTAAAACAATTTAAATGTACAGAACAAACACATTTACTTCACACATGACAAATAGTACAGGCTTAAGCTTTTTATTGTCTTATACACGACTGTAGTCTAGTGTTTAAACGACGGCGGTGACCTACAAGGTACGGGTCATACTGGGTCAAGTCTAAATATGTAAACATATCCACGTGCTATTAGGTAGAAAGCATCGTAATGCAATATCTACAATTTTTTCTCCTTTATACATCGTTTAACCAGATATATTTCTCCTTTATACATCGTTTAATCAGATATATTTCTCTTTCAAATACACTTAAACACGGGTTGTATGTACGTATCTTTTCTAGTGTTTTCTTGTCCTTATTAAAGTTCATTTGTTGATGTTTGAATATTTTTGAACGACTGAACACGAGTGAATGAATGCAACAATTATATATACTGAAGACTTGGGCTGCACAATGATAGTGTACGTATATCATACTGATAATTATTCTAGCAGTAATTATGTTAATTTAGGATGTAATGACAGGAATTCATGAGCTATGCCTCTGGCTTTTTGAAAAAATATCAATGACAATGTAAACGGGAACAAAACATTGACACGAATGATGCTCTCTTCTATTTTATAGTTATTTAGGTATGTGTGTTGCACAAGTTTCAAAAAAAAACTTAAGTTATAAAACTTTTTTTCAGGGCACAAACCCATTTTAAAGAGACTTGTCTACTGCCATACCCATCCTATGTTCATGCACCATTTGCAAGCAAGAGACTGAATGGTTTGCAAAATTAAAAATCAGGATGGTGTCCAATTAAAACAAAAGAACTAAACTGGATGAATATTGTAGGAGAAATCTAGAGGAAAGTTTTGATTTGTGAAATTGGTTTTCCTGAAAAGTCATTCATCCTAGCCTGCAGAAAGGAACTATAACTGTCCACCACCAACTGACGAGCTAATGTTGAGCTTCACATATGGAATTACTCAAATACCATCAATGTCTATGTTTTCAGCACAGATTTCACAAGTTATGACACAGCTGTGCTTTTTTATACCTGTTAAAGAGTTGTATACTAAATTTTATTTTTTTATCAATAAATATATATTGTTTCATTTAAGAACTTGTATTTTGCCGAAAGATGCATACTAGTAAATGAAAGTGGTGCAGTTCATTTTGCTTTGGTATATAGAATTGAATTACAATTGTTCATGTTATTGGAATGCTTATAAAAATAAGGAGATGTGGTACAATATATATGATATTTAGTGAGTTTATCAAGCAAAAGTGAATAAGAAATAGGTATAAGCAGTTACAGGTACTACTGTACAATCTCAAACAATGAGAAAAACTCATACCGTAAAGAGAATTTCATATTTACAAGTAAGTTTTGTTTTTGCGTTGAATAATTTTCTTCTATTGTTTTAATTGCAAATATGGGAAGTGGTTAAAATGCCAATGAGACAGCTGTTATGGCCACAGAGCCTTAATTGAAAACTTCTTTTTCATTCATACCGGATTTTGCCTGGAGTTAGAAACATATCTGCCAACTTTTCAAAATGCACATGGGGGTTTTACGTGAAAGATGGTTCATATAGTCATACAAAACCTTCAAGGGGGCCTTCAAATGGAATCAGGACAAGTCGCCCCACTGGCTAATCGCCCCACTTTTTAAAAAAACGCCACAAACTGATTTATCAAATCGCCCACATGTGAAATTGGTTAAATCATGTTTAATATTACTCCTGCCAACTCGCACTACTTATAAAAAAACCGGTAATATTTAGATTAATATATATATATATATATAATTAAAAATAAAAACTCGCATCACTTTAATGAAAACTAATCTACACAGAATACAAACAAACCGAAAATTAATTTAATTACTATTATTGATATATACTGAAATTATAATTCTAAAACAAAAACTGATTGTTGAGAAATAACTAAGTTTTGAAGCTTAGTTATTTGCATGACAATTGAAAAGAAACCTGTTAAATGTATCATAATGCAATATAAGGAATTGAACTTATATTCAATGGAATAACATCTTTTTCCATAAGTGGGGCGAGTTGGCATTACTAAATTCATCCTGGTTAATAATATATTTATCTAGATTTCACCGATTTCCATTAGGTGGGACCAGTTGGCAGGAGTAATATTAACGGGATTTAATACAGTTTACAAGTAGGGCGATTTGGTAATCCAGGTTGGGGCATTTTTTTTGTCGAGCCTGCGACTTTTGTCACAGAAAGCTCGACATAGGGATAGTGATGCGGCGGCTATGTTAGCTCAGTTCTTAAAAGCTTTATATTTTAGAAGGTGGGAGACCTGGATGCTTCATACTTTGTATATGGTTGCCTCATGTTACGAAGTTTCCGTCAGTTACATGTCCTTGACCTCATTTTCATGGTTCAGCGACTACTTGAAAAAAAAGTTAAAATTTTTTGTAATGTTAAATTCTCTCTTATTATAAGTAATAGGATAACTATATTTGGTATGTGCATACCTTGCAAGGTCCTCTTGCCCGTCAGACAGTTTTCACTTGACCTCGACCTCATTTCATGGATCAGCGAACAAGGTTAAGTTTTGGTGGTTAAGTCCATATCTGAGATACTATAAGCAATAGGTCTAGTACAGTGTTCCATCTAGGCCGTTTTCAGAGGGCGCGGCGCCCGCCCTTTTCCGAGTGGCGCCCTGTGCCCTTTTTACAGTTTCCAGGGCGCCTTGCCTTTTTTGAAGATCGATTGCATATTAATTTGTGCGTATTGATATGATACGCTAATTACTAAATTTTACCTGGGGGGAAGTTTACGACTTTGTTTACGACCCCAAGTTAATCAATGGTTACAACTGGTGTCATAATCTGTTGTTATAGGTAATCCGTTTATCGGATGGGTCATTACTGATCATCAACATTAATTAATTCAAATAGAATCGGTCAGTCGGCAATTATCTTTGAAGAAATGTGCATACAACAACTTGGGCACAGTATGAAACAGGTCACATTTCAAAACATACTGCATACACAGTTCAACTGTGCCAAGCTATGATAAAAAAACTTGTGTGACAAGCTGCTTGACAAGTTTTTCAGCCTTAAAAGTAGAAAGATAGAGTTCTATATGGGCTAATGATGTTGTTCTTGTATAACCTGTGAACGAATAAACACAAATGTTTGATTAACATCTTTTATTAAAGTATGCCCTTTTCATATTATCATATCGCGCGTTAAATGCCCTTTTTCAGGATTGGCACCCTGCCCTTTTGAAAACCTAGCTGGAACACTGTAGTATATTCGGTGTATGGAAGCACTGTAAGGTGTACATGTCCAACTGGCAGGTGTCATCTGACCTTGACCTCATTTTCATGGTTTAGTGGTTATAGTTAAGTTTTGTGTTTTGGTCTGTTTTTCTTATACTTTTTGCAATAGGTCTTCTATATTTCGTGTATGGAATGGTTGTAAGGTGTACAGGTCTACCTGGCAGGTGTCATATGACCTTGACCTCATTTTCATGGTTCAGTGGTCAAAGTTAAGTTTTTGAGTTTTGGCCTTTTTTTCTAATACTATATGCAATAGGTCAACTATATTTGGTATATGGAAATATTTCATGATCTACATGCCAGTCGTGCAGGTTTTATTTGACCTTGATCTCATTTTTTACGGTTCATTGCTCAGTGTTAAGCTTTTGTGTTTTGGTCTGTTTTTCTTAAACTATAAGCAATTAGTCAATTTTATTTGTTGTATGGAAGAATTGTTAGCTGTACACTAACATGCCTACCTGGCATAGTTTATTTGACCTTGACCTCATTTTCATGGTTCAAAGGTCAATGTTTAGTTTTCTTGGTTTATATTAAGATTATGTGACAGTTGTAATAAAGCTTTATGATTAGGACTATCAACATAATATCAATGATTAGTAAAGAAGGCGAGACATTTCAGTGTGTGCACTCTTGTTTTTAAAGTGGGGCGAGTTAATGAAAAAGTGGGGCGATTCCCTTCAAATATATTCTAATGTGGTTTTTGGCTTCTTTGTGCATTAACAAGCTCATAGCCATTGTTGAATTAATTGTTTTCTTTAAAATAGTCGACAAAATTGCTCTTACAAAATTTCCATTTGAGAGCCTCCAGCTCGATGGGGGAAATACTCTGCAAATACTGACAGTTGGCAGGTATGGTCATCAAAAAAGTTGACATGTTACTATGTACATTTACCATTATGTTACTTGATGTTGCTATGCACACAGTACAGAGACTAGTCAATCTTTGTGAACTATTTTTTATGGGAGTCATAGAATATGCATATGCATGTACAATTAATAATTAAAAATAGTCTATTTATATTGAAAAGGAAAAGTTCTTATACATGTCTAATGAAGAGTGACGAAAGACACCAAAGGGACAGTCAAACTCATAAATTTAAAGCAAACTGACAAGGCCATGGCTAAAAATGCATTTCATGGGAGGCACAGATAATATTCTGTAAACAGTAGAATAAGATATAGGTGAACTAGGTACAAAAGAACTCTAAATCTTAAATTCTGCAAACCACCTCTGTTCTATGGAAGATAATGATATAACTGGACTAGAAATACACACAACCTGTAATTAACTGCCTTTACAGCGCTTTCGCGCTTTGATTATCCAACGCAGTCATAGGTTTGAACGTAGTTTTCAATTTAGACTCGTTTATATTTTTTGTTTGGGCATGTATCATATTTTCCCTCCGGTTTATATGATCCGTTCATCCTATATATTGACTCTTAAAATTCAAGAGTTAATCTAAAAATGAGGGTACTTTTTATATGGCCTTCCAAAAACCGTTTCGATCCCTAACATCACTGAAGAGACATTTATTGTCGAAATCCGGATATGGTGTACTAAAGAAATATTGACACCGAATGTTTGTGGCACAACATCCTGTCCACAAGTTAACATTTTTTTTTCTTTCTGTGACGTATTAAATTTATATTAAGATCCATTTTGTTACATCTTTTAGTGCTGTTTTTAGACCCTTCTACAACGAAATTTGTTTGACATGCACACGTATAAAAATTGCGGTTTTTATCCAACGCAGTCATAGGTTTGAACGTAGTTTTCAATTTAGACTCGTGTATATATATATATGTATATATATATAGATGCTTTATGTTTCGAAGTTTCCGACTGTCACATGACCACTGTCTTTGACTTCATTTTCATTGTTGAGTGACTACTTAAAAAGTTACGAACTTTTTTAATACTTTTTTCTTACTTATTATAATTAATATGATAATTATATTTTGTATTGTGCGTACCTTGCAAGGTTCTCATGCCCGATCTCATTTCATGGATCAGTGAACAAGGTTATTTTTTGGTGGTAAGTCCATATATCTCAAATACTTTAAGTAGTAAGTCTGGTATATTTGGTAAATGGAATGATGGTAAGGTGTACATGTCCAACTGGCAGATGTCATCTGAACTTGACCTCAACCTATTTTTTTTTGTTTAGTGGTCAAAGATTTATATAAGGACTCAACAAAATATCAATGGTTAGTAAAGAAGGCGAGACGTTTCAGCGTGTGCACTCTTGTCTTAAATTGTCCTGTACCAGGTCAGGAATATGGCAGTTGTTTTCTAATAGTTCGTTTCAATATAAGTATTGTCGTTTGTTTTTGTTGCACTTCAGTGTTTATGTTGTTTGTGGTTGTCCTCTTATAGTTGATGAGTTTCCCTCGGTTTTAGTTTGTTACCCGGATTTTGTTTCATTCAATCGACGTATGACTTTTTAACAGCGGTATACTACTGTTGTCTCTATTGATTGCTTGGTTCAGTTTTTTGTTTAGGTTCGATTTGCAGAAAACTATGACAGCCTTATTTGAATGAAACCACGACTAGTAGTTTTTAAGCATGCAATTTTGCTGGTAAGGATTTGACTGTCAGTGGCACACAAAGCTGTCTTTTATATTTTCAATGTTGGTGCGTCATCTGTATAAAAAAGTCAAAAACACAAAAATACTGAACTCCGAGGAAAATTCAAAAAGGATAGTCCAAAATCAAAAGTCCAAACGCATCCAACGAATGGATAAAAGGGCTCAACTGTTGTATGTTTCAAAAGCTATTATCAAACTTATTCCGTGATACCCTAAAAACAAACTGTAGTGGTCATGACATTATTTGAGGATATTTGGAGGTCCTGAAATATATGATTATGGAGCTCCATAAATATTAAGGATATTCGGAACCTTCTAAATTATAGCATATATAAGGATATCACGAAACCAATAAAAGGAGGTCCTGAAATATTAAAGGCGGTTCTCAATGTTTTATGGATTTCCTGAATTCGAATTATTGAACATTGAAATACACTAGTTTTGACTAGATCTGTGCCTTGTACCATTCTAATTTTTGGACATATTTTTCATTGAAGACAAAATATAATTACGTGCAATTATTAATGTTGATTTAAAACAGAAAAATCGATTGATTAGAGTTTGCAGAACTTCCAAAAGCAAATATTTCACCCATATTCAGAACGAGAGATCGAAAAAGAGCAGATATTTTATAAAATTATGGAAGACATGTATAACGAATAAAAGTATTTTTATTTAAAATGTGAATTGGTACAAAACCATCAATCATAAATAACGTAAATGAATTTTATGGAGAATTGACGTTACAAAATCAATAAACACATCAAAATCTAATTATTTGTTTCAGTTAAAGTAGTCGAAAAATTAATTTGAAAGACGTTATTAGATGTTATCTTAGGTAGAAATTGGATGATGATTTATACGTTATGTTTTGATATCCCTAGCATTATTTAACTCTGGTATCCACTCATACAGCGAAGATTAAGTGAAACTATTTAAAAAACAAAATTTATGTGCAAAGTTATTTAAATATTTATGAGTAAACAAAGGCGACATTGAAAATATTTGTTAAAAACAAGTTTGTTGAATTTTCTATATTCGTGTCTGTCTCGTGTGTCTTTGTATCTCATTTTACGGGTACCTCCTTTCCTTCACATTAAACATGTGTTCATCAGGTTCAGTGTATCTGTCTATCATATCATCAGCAAATGGAATTTTAAATTTACTATGACACGTTACTGAAGACCAAATGCAAAACTTCAATGTTGATTTCTTTGGTAGCGTAAATCATCTAGGTCAACGCCCCTTACTTGATTTTTTTGTTTGTGTTTGTATTTATCACTATTAGCGGAAAATAAATGAGACATTTATGGCTGAAAACATACCAAGATGAAACAATCCCTGTATGTTCTATGGATTTTATATGTGATATGTTTTATGATTCTATTATTTAACGTTGCAGGTAAGATGGTATATATTACAGCTAAGTAATTATATATGGTTGATGCAGTCATAAGTAATTTATAACTATTCAATTTTTTACGAAAGATAAAGCTCAAATTTAAAAAAAGATATATTCTTTTAAGTCAGACTGACCTTGTTTAAGTCCTGTTTGCATTTTATTTTCCTGAGTAGGTTACTATATTGGACAGTTTGTTTCGCATTAGGCAAACTGAACACATTTTATATCCTTTCGTAGCATTCTATCAATTGATACGTTCCACAATCTAGTAAATGGTATATGTCTGGTTAATTTTGTTTTCGATTTTTTCCATTTTTATATCAATCTGGTTGTTGATTGTAACTATTTTACTTTTGTTGTTTATATGTCCATGCACACAGACACCCAGTAAAACGACAATAGCGCATGCATTCAAAACGAAGTAAAACTAGTCGATCTATAAATATGTTATGAGATCTATCATTGACCTAAAAAGTAGACTAGCAATACATTTACTATTTGAAACAGACATTTTGAACTGAACAGTTAAAAAGACTGAACACTTAATTATTATTTATACATTTTCATTCTTTCGGTTAATATCCGGACTGCGGTAAACTCATGACAGTTCAGACAGTTCGCTTACAGTCAGGTAAGATCAGTGAAATCTATATTCAGACTTCTGCAGCTGTACAAACTACGTTCTTGAAAAAACTGTTTAACAATGATTTGACTGTAAGGAAAATGCCTGAACAGCACTTTTAGTGATAATATCGCTATTTCTTAAATATCCACAACCTTGTTGGAATGGTCAAACAGGTTTGAGGTTGAGCTAGCTATTTTACTCACCATTTTCTACGTAAGGAAATGCTGGTACCAAATCAGGACTTTGACAGTTGTACTCATCCGATTTGTGTGTTTGAGTTTTTGATTTTGTCATTTGATAAGGGAAGTTCGCTTTTAAATTTCTTAAGAGTTCGGTACTTTTGTTATTTTACTTTTTATGGATGATATCATCACTAACGTTACTATAAAATCGCCAGAATAACATACGGCTTTTTTGTATTGACTAACCCATAGTTTAGAGATCTTACGTATTGGATATAGTGTTTCATGACAGTAATCTCAAATGCTATATATATATGGCTTTCTATTCCACGTTTTAGCCGAATTCATTGATGATAATTAAAGATCCTTAATTCAAAAAGACAGAATTTGACACAAATGTATCCTTTGAGACTACAGAAAAATTGATTTGCAACTTGATATATATCTTATTGACATTAAAATAGATCAAATAAAGGCAACAGTAGAATACCGCTTTTCAAAAGTTAAAACACGTATAAACCAGATCGAAACAATTGTTGTATATCCAAAATATTCTTGACAGCACATGGGTCTACGTTTAGGGTAAGCATTAAGATCCGAAGGTGACCCGCTGTTATGTTGAACTTTAGGCTACCAATACTACTGTTACCATGCAAACCCAATTGCTTTAGGTTCAGCCAAATATGGTGTATGAAATTTGTGTAACGAATTGCAACACTATACCCTTTGATCTTCCCTTTAAACATGTCACACAAGTGTTAACGAAATTCACATATATAAATTTGGGTCCATTTACAAGCTGGATATAACAAAAAATATCTAACGACACATCCATTGAAGTTTACATTGCCTGACATATTTATAACATATATATGTATGTGCATTTTACTTTTGTATCTATTCAATGTGTGTATCTATTCGAGATATGCGAGGAAGAGGAGAAATATTTGACTCTTTGGTAAATTAGCAACAGTGATAGGATACGAACATTTGAAAATTTGCTTGTTATGTTATTTCTTTATAATTTGCACTTGTTTACAATATTTGCATATACTTTAATAATTTATGTATATCTTTCTGCGTCATTAATTCAACCAGAGCGCTTTTTATTGTAGTCTCTTAACCTTTTGATCCTTCTGAAGATATAATCTTGACCTTTCTATCCCCTTTCTGATTATAATCTAGCGTTCATTCAATTTCTGATTATAGTCATGGCCTTTCATTGACTGTAAAACCTCCCAAATCGTAAATAAAGACATTATTCGGTCTTATGTTTACATTTCAGGACAAACATTAATGTTTTTTTTAATTATATAAGCATAATTTTCTGCTTCTAACAAACGCAATTGGATATTTTCATTTCTTTGTAGAATGATTGTGCATCATTTACCGATGTGTTGTATAAATAATATAAGGATTCCGAAAAATCTTACAAATTTTTATTTATTTCGAGGGTTGATCATCATATTCTGTTATCAAATGACTTTGGTACCTTGGAAACAAATCAAGTTCGCGTGCCTGTCTTTGAACCTCGGTAGTCGTATGTCAGATGTAAAATATTTCTAGGATTCCGAAAATTTCTTTGAACCTGAAATATGAAATTGACCTAGGAAAATCCACCAATTGAATGTGCTCGCTATCTATTTATTTCTTTTTTTATGTTATTATCGGGTTATATGAACGTTTGGAATCTTCGGAGGTCACCTCGATGATAACTTAGATTGCATGAAGACTAACTTACACATGAAATGCTGATATACTTTATTGAGAACATGCTTCGTAAATTGTGCATTTGAGATTTTTTTATAATTTGGATGTTCGTTTTAGTATGTTAGCAGTCAAATATAAAAAGCTGATTAAAATCAGTGAACATGAATTTGACAGCTTATGACCCTCTACAGACCATATATTGACATCTAGCTATACCAGTTTGAGTGTGCAATGCTTTGTTGCTGTCTGAAGGTCGTAAATTATAGTTTCTACGCTTATTTAAAATCTAAAATGAACTTGGAAATACATTCACTATTTTTTTCATTTACTATTTATTTCGATTTTCATTGAAAACTAGACCTACATAATTTTTAAGTCTGCAGTAATGTTTATTTTTGCATTTTTCTTTCATTAAACTCATACAGTCGAATTATCTTATAAGTCAAACAAAGAAAAACAAAATGAAATTCCTTTTTCTTAGACATGCCCGTATGAAATGAAATAAATGCTTTATATGCTGTAATTGAAATATTATCATCATGGAGAGAAGTGCACACTGTTTGAATATAAATAAGTTTGTTCTGAACGAGATCCATTCCCGTCTTTTTATTTCTTTCTTAGTGACTAACTACCCGAATCCAATGATAAATTATATTCTATTTCGTATAACAGATTTGAATCTTTCGGGGACACCTGTCACACTTTTTTACATCGAGGTGTAGTATATATAATGTAGGACATGTAAACATTAAAATTGAGTAAAGTGTAAATAATGTATCGCTTAAACATCACTGCTGACGGTGTAATGGTATAACACAAAATAAAATATTAAATTATCTTTTATATTGTTTAAAGAACATGATACTTGCAACGCAGTTTGCGACCACCAACCTTGGGTTCTTGGATTACATGTAATTTGGTATTATAGATTGCTGTATTTTTGTTTCCCTTGTATTCGTTTTACTTCAATATATATATCTTGTTGATTCGTTCTTTAACGCATTTTCGCTTTTTGATATTAGCGTTCCTTACGTGGTCTTGAGTGTACCCAAAGGAAAGGCTAATATCAATAACCGAAACTTATATAAAGAACAAATCAACAGGATATATGTATTCAAGTAGAACGATTAAAAAGTGAAAGTTCAACCATAAAATAGAACAAAAAACATCTACGAAATATGTACATCAAGTCAATCTTAAATGTTTTCTTCCATCTACATATTCAAGCGTACATAGATGAAAGAAAACTTTAAATAAAGGCAACAGTAGTTTACCGCTGTTCGAAATTAATCGATTGAGAAAACTCAAATCCGAGTTACAAACTAAAAATAAGGGAAACACATCAAATATAAGAGGAGAACTACGGCACAACAGAAACAAAACATTAAAATTAAACACTCAGAAAAGAACAATGATATAACAATGATCATTTTCCTGACTTGATACAGAACATTTTAAGAAAAAAAGAAGTGGATTAAACCTGGTTTTGTGGCTAGCCAAACCTTCCGTTTTTATGGCAATGTTAAATATAAGATTAACTTTAAATACTTCTAATCTGCATGTTTCTAAGATAGTTTTTGTTATATTTTATGTCATGCTTTGAGTTTATTGTATAATTCCACCAATGATTATACCAAATTCAGAGAGAAAAATTATACTTTCGCATTAACATGGAAATCCTCAACGCGTACACATTTGTGTTATTTCTGTTTCACTTTTATGGTATTCTTCGATCTTCATATGTCAACCTACGAAATAATAGTAGTTAACATAATGGTTAGCATATATCATTATTATAATTATTATATTTCATGAATAATCAGAAGTAAAGACAGAATAGAAAAGTTCAATTTTAAGTCTTACTAGGGAAAAGCATATGAATATTCAAACAAGGAAGAAAAGCTTGAATAAACAAAACCATATTATTTTCCAACATTTGACAAATGAAGTTTTTAATATTATTCATAGCAGTATTGGAGGTCCACCTGAGATTTATGAAATACTCAGTTGGAAAGTTTATAATAACTGTGTATAATATATACATATTTTGATAAGATTTGTATCACATAGAGTTCTTTTCTGACAGTGTAATAACGTTGACAGCTGATTCTCTCGATACCACGGGAAAGTATTGTAGTTGTTCTGTGTTGTTGTTGTGTCTATCAAACTCATAAATCATTTTCGTGAAAAATTAAACATCTAAATCTACATGACCCTAAGTCACAAATCTAATATGTTTTGTTAAGTAAATGTACGTTGACCCCTTTTTGTGGTCGTATCTACAAAACATGAGGTTATATATACATATAAGTATACACTTGGAGAACAGATAAACAAACTTGTCAAAAGAGTAGATATTTTACAGATGTGCTTTTGTTGTCTTGTCTTCGACATAAGTCGCTGTTGGCAAACCTAATGATTACTTTTCTTGCACCTGCGTACGATGGTAACAATCTCTCTGCATGCTTTAACTCCAGTTTAAACTTGACTTACGAAAGTGTGTTGATGTTCTCCTCGCCGATTCATTGTTTCCTGACTTTCGCTTACTGCTTTTAGTCATCTAATTCTGTTGGTCATTTTGAGTAAATTGCGTGTTTATCTGTGGTTTAACGTTAATATTATCTAAATAGATAGATGATGTGGTATAAGTTCCAATGAGACAACTCTCCATACAAGTTACAATTTGTTAAAGTTAACCATTATAGGTCAAGGTACTGTCTTGAACACGGAGCCTTGTCTCACACCGAACGGGAGGCTATAAAGGGCCCCCCAAAAAATTACTGGTGTAAGACCATTCCAACGGGAAAACCAACGGTCTAATCTATATAAAACGAGCACCACTTATGCACTACATCAACCAAGGAAAAATACTGAACATTTTAAGAAGCCAAAAACTTAATTTTTCCTTTCAGATATATTGATGATGTTCTTTACATAACGTTTCTGATTCGGTTCCATTAACATATCATCTAGAACTAGAAATTAAAGAAATAACAGACACAACTTCATCTGCCTAGTTTTAAGACTTATCCATGTTCCTCGAATTTGACAAAAACGATCATCTCATTACTAGAATCTTTGACAAACGAGACGATTTTAATTTTGAAATTATTAATTTCCCCCAACTAAGCAGCAGTATACCAACATCATCTGTAAGAATATAAATTTCCTAGCTCATTTGTTATTAAATAGCTTGAGGCTGCATACGTTATAAAACGCCACCAATGTCTGAGTTGATGAGCCAGGGTTATGACAATGAACGTTTCGTGCTTTTCCTATAAATGTTCATGGAAAGATACAAAGACCTAGTTGATAAATATTCCGTATACGCTTTAAAGATAAAAGAGGGACGAAAGATAATACATAATAGTCTGTTGAGTATCGTCTTTATTACCTATTGCAGTGTACTTTTATTTGTCTGTGTAAATTATTTACCTTATATAACTGTTCAGTTCATTTTGGTATTATCCTTTATGCGTGGCTCAGTACTTCTGCATCCCGTCCAATGTGTGGTTGTGCTGTGGTCATTTTTTGCATTTTAGTTTTATTTATATTTTGTCTATATGCTAATTTGTTTTGCTCTGTTGATTTATTTGTTTGTGTTTATTGTGAGTAAGATCATAACAGGATGTTGACTTCTGTACCTATTTTGCACATTAGTTTTTATTAAATCTGTTTGTTTTTACACACAGTATGGACAATAAAAGGAAATTTTAGACGATTTTCATACAAGTGAGAAATTTAGCTAGCTATAGAACAATTACAATTCACTATTTTCTACATAAGGAATATGATAGTTATTTTCAATTCGTTTGATGTGTTTTAGCCTTTGATTTTGCCATTTGAAAACGGAATGTCCGATTTAAATTTTCCATGGAAATCGGTATTTATTATTATTTAATAATATTTATCTGTACTATTGGCGCATCGGAATACTTAAATACGTCTTGAAAACATGGTTTGTTGCGCAAATTAAATATGTTTCTTTGGCGGTAATGAAATGCAAATTTGCGCTAAGCAAAGGACTGTTTCTGAGATCAACTCATAGTTATATCACCTCGACCTAACTTCAAGGTTAGAATTAAGTAAAGATAGGAATGACCATATACATCTGACTGGTCCATCTTATCGTTACCGCTGTGTCACTTTGATATATATATTTTTAAGGTAAATCGGTGTTCAAAATAAGTAGTGCTATTGTTCTAACAGTTTTCTACAAAGAATGAAAATACCACCACTTTATTTCAAAAAGGACAGACCATCCATGTTTCTTACCCATGCTTGTACAAGGTTAATATTTTTTAATTCAGATGTAGAAGGACGATGCAAAAGTCACACGACAACTCCTGCACCTACAACTACCACCACAATTCCTAGACCAGGTAGATAATAAGGTAAGTTACAATACCTGGACCAGGTAGATATAACTAAATAATCTAGTCTACATTGAAGACCTGTTAGTGACCTTCTGCTGTTGTTTTTTTTATTTGGTCGGGTTGTTGTCTCTTTGACACATTCCCCATTTCCATTCTCAATTTTATATATCTATCAACGACATTAGTACATGCACTCACTACATTATTCCTGGACCAGTTAGTCTATATATCCATCAACGATATTATAAGTACATAAAATCAGACAATTGTTGTACCAGTTAGATAATTAAATATAAGTTATAAAATTGAAAACGGAAATGTTGAATGTATCAAAGAGACAACAACCTGACTGAAGGCGTGCCTCAGCTAGCCCCTTAAAAAAATATGTATTTGTGCAGTACTACAGTGTGTCATACTAAACTCGGAAATATATGAGTGAACTAAAATTAAAAATCATACAAGACTAACAAAGGCCAGAGGCTCCTGACTTGGGACAGGTGCAAACATCCGGCGAGGTTAAACATGTTTTTCGTGAGATCTCCCCTACCCCCACACTGAAACCTCTAGCCAATGAAAAAAAAATCACACAACAATACACACACAGTTTAAAGGGAGTCCGAGTCCGGCGATGTAATATAAGGTAACAATAGAAGCTAAGCGAAATGAAAAAAATGAATAAATTAACAAAAGTCTACAAGCAGTTGCTGACATGCCAGCTCCTGATTGGTTGAAAGATTGAAAGATTATGTCTTCATCATATGAATATCAGGCACAATCCCTCCCGTTATTGATCTATACCCATCAACGTCATTAGTAAATACAATCACTACACAATTTCTAGACATGTCTTTGTCTACGTATCCATCAACGAAAATGCAAGAAATGTTTGAATATCATAACAAACAATAATTGCCCTTAAAGAAAAGAAACAAATATCAGCTTGGTATGTTATTGCCGACTAAAAACAACAATAGTTGCAATGTTCTTATATTCTATGTTTAATTCAAGGGTTTAATATACAAATGAATTCATTTATCTATTTTGTTTGCAGGTTGTGGGAGAAGATGGGAGAAGATGTGTTACACTGTGCATGGGAACCGTTTAAACTGCGCATGCTGGTCGTGTTACATTTTTACATACTCACGTTATGTTTGTTTTGTTTCTATTTTCCTTTAATTAAAATGTTCGAGTAACATCGAGTAACATGTTGTGTCTTTTAAAATACGCACACATTACATTATGTGAACAAATGATAATCATACAATTTTGCTGTTGATATGGTATGATGTATCATTTTTAACCATTTGATTGCCTATTTTTTCCGAAAACTTGTCCTCGAAAAAAAGTGTTCGAAAACAGATTATCTTAGCAACTTAACCCATTTCGTCTTTTCTATGCTTTATTAAAAGTGTTTTTTGTTATTTATTCACGGCTGTCATTCGAGTAATCGAGAACAATATTTTGACAGAATAAGCCAAAAAAGTTGAATAGATAAAATACAGAACTCCTGGGAAAATTCTAAAAGAAAGGTTCCTCAGAAAATGACAAAATAAAAAGCTCAAACATCAAACGAATTGATAACAAATGTCGTAATCCTGACTAGGTTCGGGCAGCAACGTCAACAGCAAGATATGAAAAACTGTTCGTTGTTTTACCATCAGGAGGAAAACATTAATAAAAAAATTAAACATCTGTCAGTTCAACCTTTATAATAATTCTGTTTACTAAGGTTAAGACTATATAATTCAGTACTAGTTACATGTGATCATTAAGCAAAACTCGATATTAACATTTTAATAAATCATGATATATTTGAACTAAATTTTGTTTGTCATATAGTACAGTTAAAATAAACCGTATTCCCTAAAAAGGTTCAATAATATCGTTTCAAAAGAAAGTCTCTTGATCTATTATACAAATTGGTCTTGAAAGATCAAGCAACGTTGTTTTTTTTTTATCGTGAGAGAAAATAATGTATAGTTTTGCTAATCGTTGAAGGCCTTGGATTTACATCAACATTCTTAAACCTACATAATTTGATCTCCGATTTGAAGTAAAATAACAAAAATACTTAACTTGGAGAAACATTCAAAATTGAAAGTCCCTCATTACATGGAAAAAATAAAATCTGAAACACATCAAATGAATAACTTTCATATTACTGACTTGGGAACAGGAATTATACATCGTAGAACATGATGGATTAAACCTGGTTTTGACTACATCTCAATTCTGAAAAAAACTTTTGAAAATGCTAGAAGAATTATACTTATTCATATTTCTATATAAATACTTCACTAAGGTAGATAAATAACTTCTAGCGCCTTCAGAATTTTAGTTTTCACTTAAGGGGTATTTAACACCAAAACTAATTTGCCTCGATTAATTTTCATAGATTTTAACAAAGTATTTACTTTGACCCTTCGACAAAATATATACAAATTTCAAAAAATTTTAACTAACCATTTTATCAGAAAAATTACACTGTTTATATATCAGTTTGACTAATTACGAGTTTTGATCATTGGGAAGCTTAATATTCCTTTACACACAACGTAATTCAAACGTCTAGCTGATTTCACAGAGTTATCTCCCTGTAGTGTTTGGTACCACCTTAAGAGCCATGGATGTTCATTCCTGAAAACGTAACAGTATATCAAATAACGATGTAACTGTTACCCGGTTAAATCTTCGAAAAGAAAACTTCAACCTAACCGTTAAAATCTTCAGTAAAATAGCTATCTTGTAAGCAGCTTTATCTTAGTCTTCTAAAACTGTACCTAAACTTTGTATGGTAGGTCACCAAATTTCCTGTTTAAAAATGTCCATCTAAAATTTTTGTCTCAATAAAAAGTTCACTAAAACTGACATTATGAAGACCCTTGGTATCTTATTGACAATATGTGTTAGTTTGTTATGATTCTTTTTTTTTTTGTATTTTATATTAAGTCTAAACCCGCCAGTTTTGTGGCATGTCAAGGATATGTCTTGTAAATCAAGAAAAGATAGTCAATCACAAATTATGTCTAATCAAAAACTTCATCACAATTATATAGAAAGATAGAAAAGAACAGCAAGAGCAAAGCACCACAGAGAAAAAAAACCAAAAGATTGAGAAACACGTATTTTGAAAATTGCCTTGGTATATATGTAACACTCAGAAACGTGTCCTTCACCCCAAACGTGTCCGATTCCCCCAAACGTGTCCACATTGACGTCACTGAACTGCAAAACATGTCTAGTTAAAAACATCGTCAAAGCGTGTGATTTGTATAAACGCCCAAACGTGTCAATTTTCAACAAACCCCCAAACGTGTCCAATCCCAAAAACGTGTCCATATCAAGCGTTATTTGGTTATTGCTATTCCATATACTAATTTTACCATTTCATTAAAAATATAGATAAGGTACTTTTTTAAACCGGCAAAAAAAACTGGGTAAAAGTGGGGGGCGTCATTTCGGCTATGTCGTATGTAAATTGTAAGCAAACATGTTTAGTTAAACTGTACAGCAAACGGATGAAAGTGTCCCTTTCTCTGCAAATTAAAACAGTACAAATTAAATTTGTAATTACGGTAACCACTAATAACCGGCGTTGATCACATAACATTCATATTGATAAAAAGAATCTATAAAACATGAAATATTTGGCACTGGACGTTATGTCTCTTGCTCGTGTGTCTTTAGTGATGCTGGAAACCTAAAATTTATTAAAAAAAAGGGATAACCAGTTTATGATTTTTACAAAAGTTAAAAAAAAAAATGCTGCTTAACTCCCGCCAGGCAATACTCGGATAAATTTAAAACACATCATTGCAGTTTATAAGTACAAAATAATTTACAAAGTAACCGATTAATTCAACTCTTTAACTATGTGCAGATTCGCTCTTAATGCGTTTGAAATACTTGCAACTGATCAAGAAGCAATTTCAGTCAAAAATTAATTAACAATTACAGATTAAATTTTGAAATATGATATTCATTAAAAACCTACATTTAATTAACTAAAGCTATTAAATGAAAACTTTGTCACCTGTGTCCCCATCAGCGGTTTTATTTAGGAGATACATGTATTAACGCTAATAGACATGAAACGTTCTGGCGTTAAATATTGGACACGTTTTGGCAAATAACAATTATCGGACACGTTTGGGGGTTATGAATTCGGACACGTTTGGGGAATATTGAACATTTCGGACACGTTTAGGGAGAAAAGACACGTTTGGGGAAATCGGACACATTTGGGGGGAAGGACACATTTGGGAGTGTTACATATATGTGGCCTTTTTAAAAAAGTCAAACAATTCGCGCCAAACGTTACTGTTGAATTAACCGTTTTTCACTACTTGTCCTGTTATTTTTACATTTCTTTTAATTTGTAAAAAATGGATAACACAAATTAATAATTTTTGCGGTTGTCTCGTTTGATTTTAAAAGCAGAAGTTTTACAACACTTAAGAAAAAAAAATTGAGATCAATTATACATTGAAAAAAGATTTACGGTCTTATATTGTTTTTACAAAATTACCGATTTCGAAGATAGATTAATACGGTGTGTGTGTGTAAGTGTGTGTGTGTGTAGGAGTATTCTTAAAAAACCTTACTAAAACCAACCATAGGCTTTAAAATACTGTGGCCTTCAATTTCTGTTTTTGGTATTATTTTTCATCATGTTTGTAAACTTGAACCTTTTCTAAATGCTTACAGGGCATTGAATTTTATGCAACTCTCATAGATATAGGAAGATGTGGTGTGAGTGCCAATGAGACAACTCTCCATCCAAATAACAATTTAAAAATTAAACCATTATAGGTTAAAGTACGGCCTTCAACACGGAGCCTTGGCTCACACCGAACAACAAGCTATAAAGGGCCCCAAAATTACTAGTGTAAAACCATTCAAAAGGGAAAACCAACGGTCTAATCTATATAAACAAAACGAGAAACGAGAAACACGTATATATTACATAAACAAACGACAACTACTGTACATCAGATTCCTGACTTAGGACAGGTGCAAACATTTGCAGCGGGATTAAACGTTTTAATGGGCCCAAACCTTCTCCCTTTTTCCTAAAACAATAGCATAACATCACAACATATAAAAACATACGATAAAATATCAATTAGCAGACTTAACTCAATCAAAAAACGTATGATTACACAAAGAACGAATAAATTTGATCTGCGATATCTGAATACAAATGCACAGTTAATTAAATATTAGAGACAAACAGTCATGACCAAAAGGCTATCAAACAAATTCAAACACACTGAGAAATATTTAACCAATCAATGTTCACTTTAGAAAAAAAACCGGTTTTTTATAATCTTGAAGTTTATACAAATGTTGTAAGAATAAGTGAAAAATTGAAGATATTACAAATAATCAAAGCTGGTATACAGCCAAGATCCATATAAATAAAAAATGACAAAAAAGCATTATAAACAGTATCAACAGGTCGAATTAACAAGAAAATACGATTTGAGAGTACTCGCAGTTACTGACAGCTAGTTAAAAGCCAAAACCAATTAATAGTAAAAAATCATGCATCAGAGACTAAAATCGACTAAAACACATCACAGGGATTTAGTATTTTAACGTCATTAATAGTCAAAGAAGACATGACTTGTGCAATGCCAAAAATAAATGTATCGACAGGTAGTAGTATAGTGAAGAGCGACTTCTATAGAAATAAAAGTTAACGTGGCTGTGTCCCCTATACATCTCGCCTCAAAAGATAATGAAATTTAGTTATGTTTTAATTTGCTAATGACAAAATCAATATTAGTGCCAATGTGAACTATATTCAGAGATCTAATTACAATATTGGTACGATAACCCTTACTTATAAGTTTGTTTAAAGGTTCGATGAGTTTACAAGGATCACATAGTGATTTCCTCGCTTTAAGTACAATATTACCATAAAATTTAGGATGAGAAATACCATTTTTAATAAGCTTTCTACAGGTATAGCCAAATTTACTAATCAAATCTTTGTATCTATGAAAGAATTTAGTAAAAGTTTTAAGTAATTTATGGTATCGAAATCCCTGACACAACAATTTACCAGTGATGCATTGATTACGTTCGTTAAAATCTATGACATCAGAACACACACGGGCAAACCGAACGAGTTGCGATATATAAACACCGTATGATGGAGCCAAAGGCACATCGCCGTCTAAAAAAGGAAAATTAACAATAGGAAATGAAAAATCGTCTCTTTTGTCGTAAATTTTAGTGTGAAGTTTCCCGTTTGAAATTGAAATGTCTAAATCTAGAAAAGGACAACTGCTGCTGTTTATGTTAGATTTAGTTAAAGTAAGTTCGTTTGGGTAAATTTCTGAAGTATATTTAAAGAACTCTGGATTATTCAACGAAAAAATATCATCGAGATAACGGTAGGTATTTTTGAATGTATCAACCAAATGTAACAATGATGGGTCTTTACAGAGTTTGGTCATAAACTGAGATTCATAGCAATATAGAAATAAATCTGCTATTAAAGGGGCACAGTTGGTGCCCATAGGAATACCTACTACCTGACGATACACTTTATCGCCGAAACGTACATAAATGTTATCAAGCAGAAAGTTTAAAGCTTCAATCATATCCTCACATTTCCAGTAAGTGTATCTAGCATACTTTCCTTTTTCGTTACAGAAAAAGGCCTTAAACGAGTTACAGCAAATAAAATTACAATGAGATTTTTCGAAAGACCATTTTATCAAATACAAAAACTTTTTCTTTATAAGATTGTGTGGAAGTGTAGTGTACAGAGTAGAAAAATCATAACTGTCAACAGAATTGTAAGGACCATTGAAAGCATGTATTTTATCTAAAACCTCTAAAGAGTTTTTAACACTCCAAAAATAATTAATACCATTATTTTCATAAGCTTTATTACAAAAGTTAATAACCAGTTCTTTGATAGTAGTTAGGGAGGTGGTTAGAAGCACTGATAGATTAGTAGTAGAACACTTACTCGAAGCGGAGATGAAACGGAATTTAAATGGTTTTTTGTGTAATTTCGGTAACCAGTACATGGTAGGGACTTTCAAATGTTCGGAAGATGCTTTAAGCTGGGCAGTGGCAGTGGTATGCTTGTTAACGATTTGACTCTCTGTGGTGCGCACTGACCTGAATGTAGAGGAATTTATTATTTCGTTTTGAAGAACTTTCGTGTAGTATATGCGTCACACCACCACTACATTATTTGCTGCCTTGTCTGCCGGTACGAGCACAAACCGCTCTGCGAGTACCTTGAGTTTGTTTTTTATTCTAGAAATGGGTATATCATGGTTCCTATTATTAATTTCAGAATTGTTTTCTAAATGAGATATTCGAATATCAACAGTATTCATAATTTTATTCAAATAACTGTCTAAAGATTTTTTATCGGATTTTTCACGTTTGCACCAATTTTTACAATAGGCAGACAGAGCGTCTTTAATGACCTGACGACACTGTTTCCAATCTATTGTAGATGGAGGACGGTATTTCGGTCCTTTCTTTAGAAAAGTTATGACTTCACGGTCATCGACTATGTTGAGGTCTCCTGTGATAACATGACCATAGGGAACATATTTAAAACTAGATGTTTCGCAATCTCAAGTGGAAGGAACATTATTTTCTATATTGACGTCTGTTGTAATTGACGTATAATTGAAAATCAAATTTCTGCTCGGTTTTTTATAAGAATACGAAATAATGGGTTGTTCTATATTATCAAAATATGGAGGTATTAAGCTATAGACAGAAGAGTCATTGAATATGCTAGACAAATTAATAAAATCAATACCTCTATTTATATATTTTAATTTGAGAAAATGTCGTTTACGATTTTCAGGTTTATCAATAATAGGAAAAAGCCTGTGATGACAAAAGGCTGTAATAATACGGGTGTATTCATAAAATGGGCTAAAAAAAGAAATTTTATCACACTCAAGAAAAATAGCATATAATTTACTTATAGGTATCTGACCCAGTTTGCATAATACTTGATGTCTGCCATTATTCTTTATTATAGATAACAGATCAGCAAGTGTATAATTTATACGATGTTTAATACGTTGATTGCGGTTCTTGCGTTTACCATGAGACCTATTATTTCTAAGTCGTTTATCAACAATATTAATGACATCGATATGAGTTTTAGATATGTTCCCCTGCCCTAATATTTTATCATTTAGACCGAGAGGATAAGCTGTTTGAAGTCTTTTTATCCAAAACAATTCGCGAACTTCGCGTGATTTTTCAAATTGCTTGTGTGATTCTCCTGGTTGTTTTTGAACGGTTTCGAGCGGTTGGAATTTTATATATTTCAGATTATGATTATGCTTATCTAAATGCTGATATACTAAACTTTTGAATTTTTTGGGTCTACGAAAGCGGTACAGATGTTCTTGATTTCTTCTGAAATACTCTCGTCCCGTCTGTCCAACATATTGAATACCACACTTAGGTTGGGTTCAAGTTACCACATATATTAGGTTTTGAGTTTTTCAGGTAATATCACAGGAAAAGGAGAGCGAAAAGGTTCTCCCGTTCACTGTTGACCTTATAGTATTTTGAGAAGTTAATCTAAAACAAGTTAGTCATTTTTTGGCATTGCACGGGAAAATTTGTGGATATCCACGTGCATTTTTGTTAAATAATCTGGCTGTAGTGGCATTACCAATACGTTTATTTATGCACGTAGATAACCTAGAAGTTGTGTTGTTGATAATATTTTTTCCATTCCGTAAAATCATGATAATTTAATAAGGGTATAGGATCAATACAAAAGACCGGAGGTTGTAACATTGAATGAGGATCACAGTTACGGAATAGGGAATAATAAGGAGTGCAGTAAAGAACTCTTACAAAAACTGTAATAAAAGGCCCGACGTATGGACTAATATAACAAAACTGACATGTATAACAAACACAGGGCAAAAACAGTGGTTGTAAGAAATCTAATAAAAACCATAGCAGGGGGCAATAATAAAAAAAATAGCAGGCGTGGATGAGTATCAATACATCCCAACATCGTAAACAATAAAGATATAAACATGTGAAAGCTCTCTCACAGGCAAACAACCAATAACTGAAATATATACATGTTAAAGGTTTAGCTAGCTATCAAAATAAGTGTTAAACACCATTGTCTACATACGAAAATGCGTTAACCAAGTCAGGAATATGACAGTTCTTATTCATTCGTTTGATTCATTTGAGCTTTTGATTTTGACTTTTGAGAAGGGACTTTCCGTTTTGACGTTTTCCTCGGAAATCGGCATTTTATGTTATTTTACTTTTCCCCTTCGTTTAAATGATCTGTAGCTTTTAACATCCATGAACTTTATCAGCTAATTATATAAGATACAACTCCTTTGATAGTTTGCGAGTATCAAATTCGCAAAAGTGTGATACGGCTGCGACAAATAAGATTGTGTCTTGTGTCTTTTTATGCCAGGTTAAAAGAAAATATATAACGCTTTTCTGAATTATCTTTATCGGGCGCATCAATAGCCAAATACTAGTATTCAAAAGCATTTTTTGAGCTTCAAGGCTTACTCTGGGAGCTGAAATTTTTTTTCGTATTAACAAACACGTGGTTCTAGTAAAACAATTTAGGTTTTTTTCTCCGATTACTAAAAGATAATTGTTTTAATCCTTGACAATAAAAGTGCAATTGTAATTGGTTGATTGATTGATTGATTGTACTATTGCGCTATGTCGTAGTGGTAGTTTTAATTGGTGTCGGAAGATACAGTTCCCAGAGAAAATCACCGGAAGGAACATTGACAATCCTAGTCAATAAAGATTAGAATCGAATACACATGCCATAAGCGGGATTCGAACTCAAAACCCCAGTGTTGACAGGCTAGTGATGCAGGAGTTTGACTACTAGGACCACTCAGCCACTGATACCACTGAATTATTTACGTCATTATAAAACAAAAATGTGTAAACCAATAGAAACCCATTTTTATTACATGTATAGCATCATGATTTTCAATCGCACAATTCAACCTGTCCATATTTTGATCTAATTGAAATCTATTTTCAAACGTATGCTGGTTTAATCATTATTCTTGTCATACTTAAAGAATATGTGTCATTCAGTGTACGCCAATGCATTACGTCATTTCCTTGTTCTCCTGGGCGGTATAAGCCATTGACGTTGCCCTTTGTACAGTCTCTGTGCCACCACCCACTCCTCTTGAAATCAGCACAGTCGTGTACGTCACTCATGTCCTGATTATTATCTGCAGTCGAAAAATTCATTCCATTCAGACTGGTGTGAGAGATGTCAGTCATACCATCACCTTTTAAGAAACAATTCATTTTAAAATGGTGGAAATACGTGCTCTCCCTTTTAAGACTAGATTAGATAAGCTTGACTGTACAGTTTGCAAAAGTGTCTTACCCGGCCCCCAAATATTACTGGTGTTAAACCATTCAAACAGTCTAATCTATATAAAACAAGAATGTGTCCATAGTACATGGATGCCCCACTCGCATTATCATTTTCTATGTTCAGTGGACCGTGAAATTGGGATAAAAAAATCTAATTTGGCATTTTAATAATCATAACCTAAGGAACATGTGTACTAAGTTTCAAGTTGATTGGACTTTATTAACTAAATCAAAAACTACCTTGACAAAAAACGTTAACCTGAAACTAACTTTATCATTTTCTATGTTCATTGGACCGTGAAATTGGGATCAAAAGTCTAATTTGGCAATTAAATTAGAAAGACCATATCATAGGGAACATGTGTACTAAGTTTGAAGTTGATTGGACTTCAACTTCATCACAAACTACCTTGACCAAAAACTTTAACCTGAAACTTGCACTATCATTTTCTATGTTCATTGGACCGTAAAATTGGGGTCAAAAGTCTAATTTGGCAATTAAATTAGAAAGATCATATCATAGGGGACATGTGTACTAAGTTTGAATTTGATTGGACTTCAACTTCATCAAAAACTACCTTGACCAAAAACTTTAACCTGAACGAACGAACGGACGGCAGGACAGACGGAAGGACAGACGGAAGACGGACGGAAGGACGGACGCACAGACCAGAAAACATTTGGCCCCCTTCTATCGTAGGTGGGCATAAAAACGTGAAACACTTATAAACCACATCCATATTATGTATGTTTGTGTTTGTTTTTGATGCAGTTCAGTGTTTCTGTTGTTCCGTTGTTATCCTCATCTAGTTGATGATGTATTTTATAACCCAGAAAAACATAATGCGCGTCTTACTTACAAAATTTCAATCCTGGTATCTATATGATGAATATAACAGTTGTTGACCATAGTTTTGATGAGTTTGAGGTTCTTTTCTTTTGTCATTTGATGCGGAACTTTCTGATTTGTAATTGTTATTTTACTTTTTAATGTGCTTTATTTGGCTATTTGAATTCGTGCTATTCGAGCGTCACTCATTAGTCTTTTGTAGAAGAAAAAAAACGCGCGTCTGACGTACAGAGTTTTAATCCGGGTATCTATGACAATTTTATTTATGTTGCTACCATTAAGATATTACCTGCTGTTCCAGAATACCCGGATATTGACAGTTTGTAGCCACTGGACTCGTTGCCAACGTTGAAACTTGAGTATACCGCTTGTGCATTATTTCCATCATTATATTCCAAATCAACTCTCATTTTATAGTTTCGTTGTGACAAAATGGTATGCAGATAATCATTTCCTGAAACGAATAAGATAATATTTTTCATCTATATTTCTTATCATATGTATAAAAAAAACATTAGTGCAAACACACGTCAGGGGCTATGTTATTTTCCTGTACTGTATTGAAGTTATAAATTTTGCAGATTGATTATATATTCTAGTAACTATTGAACACTCGTACAAGTTTTTATAGTTTATCACAAAATTTATAAATTCCATATACAATTTCAAACTGTGTCAAGAGTAATAGCGTGTTGCTGATGTTTCAGCATTCAAATATATTCTTCTGTATTTGCTGTTATATCACGATATGTTTTAAAGTACTATCACGTATGTATATGTGTTTCTGTATACCATTGTATCTACATTGGGTTTTCAGATTACATCTATAATACTAAAATTACGAGGTCCAATTTGTCAGCCGTCATCACGTAAAAACGACGAATCAAAGAATTTAACTTTATAGATAACTTATATAGTACAAAGGTGTAGATTAAAAATTACACCACTCCAGGCCCTTTTGTTTCCACGTAATTAATATTGCCAATAATTAGGAAGTTCCGGGTCGAGTCCGATACCGATATCAATTGTATATTCACCTGTTACCTATTACCTTATATGTACGTTCCGCATCTGATAGGCGCACCACCAAACGGTGTATTCAGGATTAATATGCCATATACACGGGTCATAACCACAGGGTTGACACTACTAAATTGTCAAATTGTTACCTATTGCAGTATTTTAATAAGTAAGACTGTCTAAGATAACAATACGAATACTAAAAATCTGGACTAAAAATATGGCGTGTAGGTACACTTTTCAATTTGTTACGGCGGGCATGACGTTAAACAGCGAATCAAAGAATTCAACTTTATTTATAACTAATATTGGACAATGCTGTTGATTAAAAAATACTCCATTCCAGGACCTTTTGTTTTCCAAATAATTAATATTACCAAGGATTTGCAAATCCTTGATATTACCAATAGTTGAAAAGGTCCAGTTCGACGGGTTCAAACAGAAAGATTTGAAAGCAGAGAAAACTGTGTATCTTATAATCGGCATGACTTTATGAGATGCCAATATTTATACTAAAATAAGGCTTGCGCATACTTATATACTTTATTTCAGTCACGGACCCGCGATATCACGGGTATGTTCTAGTATATATATATATAATTCATGTAAATTTTGAACATTCCTGTTGAAGCTTAAGTTAAAAAAAAACCAACTCATTATTAATAATAACTTTTTAAAACAATGCCTGGCAATATAGCCATTAAAGCACTAAAACTGCCAAACAACTTAAACGTATATTTACGTAAAGACAAATTAAAAGAGTTGGTTTACATTGCTTCATAAAAAAAGAATGGCCAACGTAGATACAAGTATCTTATCTTAGGGAGGGATAAATCCTACTTTGTATAGAATCACTCTGATTCAAACAAAAATATCTCTGAAACTGATATTATCAAGATGCTTGATTTCTTGATTGACAAAATATGTGTTACGTTCGAAGGACGTGTTTTTCTACAGACTGTCGGCATTCCAATGAGAATAAACTGTGCCCCTCTACTTGCCAACTTGTTTCTTTATAATTATGAGGCTGACTTCATGCAGGAACTTTTTTAGGAAGAAAGATAAGAAGTTAGCAATATCCTTTAACTCTACTTTCCGCTATATAGATGATGTTCTTTCACTAAACAATTCAAAATTTGGTGACTATGTGGAACGCATCTATCCCATCGAACTAGAGATAAAGGATACTACAGATACAGTTAATTCGGCTTCATATCTTGACTTATATCTAGAAATTGACAATGAGGGTCGGTTGAAAACAAAACTTTACGACAAAGGGGATGATTTCAGCTTTCCAATTGTTAACTTTCCATTTCTAAGAAGCAACATTCCAGCAGCACCTGCATACGGGGTATATATCTCCCAATTGATACGATATCTCCGTGCTTGCATTTCCTATCATGATTTTCTTGATAGATGGTTGCTGCTCACAAGGAAGCTATTAAACCAAGAGTTCCAAATGGTGAAGTTGAAATCATCCCTTCGTCAATTTTACGGACGCCATCACGAGTTGGTTGACCGTTATTGAATAACCGTTTCACAAATGATATCGGATATGTTCCTTACGCCGAACTACAATCCCCTTCCCTTTCATGAATGTGACCTACCGAATTAGACTATTGACCGGATTAGTAATCACATAAGCAACACGACGGGTGCCACATGCGGAGCAGAATCTGCTTACCCTTCCGGAGCACCTGAGATCACCCCTAGTTTTTGGTGGGGTTCGTGTTGTTTATTCTATTGTTTTCTATGTTGTGTCATGTGTACTATTGTTTTTCTGTTTGTCTGTTTCATTTGTGGCCATGGCGTTGTCAGTTTGTTTTAGATTTATGAGTTTGACTGTCCCTTTGGTATCTTTCGTCCCTCTTTTAGAAGCTTGATCAGACAAATAGCATATAGAATTTTGAAATAAAACTGTAGAGAAATTTCACTCATTATCATTTTGATATTCTAAGAGTCATACAACACAAGAGAAGTAAACATTTACCCATCTTACAAAAGAATGAAATTTGAAGCAGTTACTTGTGGACAATTGGCATGGACTTGATTGCAATATTATGGAACACATTGAAAAAGGGGCGAAAGATACCAAAGGGACAGTCAAACTTTTAGATAGAAAATAAACTGACAACGACATGGCTAAAACATAAAAAGACAAAACGACACATAATAGTACTCAAGACACAACATAGAAAACAAATCGACCCGCATTGTCAATTTCTAGATGTGAGACACAACTAATCATGGCACATGCTAATCCACTAAACCGATATTCGGAATAAATTGTCCTGTACCGCCATACAAGAGTAGAATCATAGATTACGTATTCAAAAATCTAACTTCAGCAAAGCATTTGACAAAGTTAAGACCACTAGAAGACAAAAGGAAAAGCAAACATATATAAGAAATATGTTCCAAAATAACAAGCTCATATAAAGAAGAAGATGTGGTATGATTGCCAATGAGACAACTTTCCACAAAAGACCAAAATTACACGAACATTAACAACTATAGGTCACCGAACGGCCTTCAACAATGAGCAAAGCCCATACCGCATAGTCAGCTATAAAAGGCCCCGATAGGACAATGTAAAACAATTCAAACGAGAAAACTAACGGCCTTATTTATGTAAAAAAATGAACGAAAAACAAATATGTAACACATAAACAAACGACAACCACTGAATTACAGGCTCCTGACTTGGGACAGGCACATACATACATAATGTGGCGGGGTTAAACATGTTAGCGGGATCTCAACCCTCCCCTAACCTGGGACAGTGGTATAACAGTACAAGATAAGAACGAACTATAAAAATCAGTTGAAAAAGGCTTAACTCAGCAGATAGACAGAAAATACGAGTGGACGTGGTCGGTCTATATCGTCATGATGTATAGATGTAAAATCAATGGTACCAAAGGGATCCGAATTAGGCTTCCAGATTATTTTAATACAACATCAACGATAGGCCACAAAACCTTAGATCTGTTTATAAGTCTTAAACAAAACTCTTAATTTAAACAATATATGGATGCGTCATAACGATATATAACACCAACACGATTTAGTCAAAAGATGCATGGTAGTTCCTATCAAGTACAATCTTGCATCAGAGTTGCTATGATGTAATAACATAAATAGTACCAATTGTTTCGCACCAGATGTGCTTTTCGACCTTTCATTATATATTAAGAATTCTAAAGACTTAAAGATTCGCTGAATACATATACTGCCACAGACAGAAGTCTTGAATTGTTTCGTTTTTACTTGCATATTTGATTTAAACAGCGCCATTATAATTCATTGAAAGAGCATATGTGCAAAATAAACTTACCTAACCAAAATTCACCGGAAACATTTCCAAAGCCAGTTTTGTATTCATGCCAGTTCTTTTCGAATGTTTGCTTCCCATTAAAGCGATGCTGTATTACCTTTTACGAAAGTTATCAATTTAATTCTTATACAAAACTATTTTCTTTATTATAATATTTGTGTTTATGTGTGTTGTCAGAACAGCATTTCCTTGAAACTATAAGCGCCAAGCTAATAAAACTGCTTTAACTGTTTTTATATATCTCATTTTTAATAAAAAATACTTGTAATTATTTTCAACTATTATTACAGGAAGTAGTCATTGACATTAAATGTAAGTTTGACGAATAATTTATATTTTTCACTTTGGATTCAAATGTTGTTCGCACAAATGACGTTTAAATTACTAAAGATGTTCCACCCCAGGAATGCATAACCTCAGCTGTATTATCAAAACCTTTCGGAAGATTTTGTTTCTCAAAGTTCTTCAAACATTTTTGGATTCACTGATGATCCTTTTTAAACGAAACGCGCGTCTGGCGTACAGAATGTTAATCCTGGTATCTATAAGTTTATTCGAAGCTAAACACGTTTATAAAGAATAGAAACAGTTCAATTAAAACAGTAAACTAGAAAAAAATTCAAGTATTCAAGCCAACGTACTTATAAGATTGCACAGTACTGTTTATAATTTCAATAGTTGTACAAAAACAAATCAGTAACAAAGGGAAGAGTTGAAACATATTTGAAAAAAATCTAGTAAATGATCGATAAATCATTAGAATCAAAATAATAGAGCTATATAAGAACATAAACTTACTGTCCATCCCTCTGAGCCAGCAACCATATAGCAATATACTGTTATATTGGTACTGATGACATAAATACCACTGGTGCTCCCTGTCGGAAGATCACTGCAATCCTTTGGAAACTCATTGCTCTTTTCTGTCAATTATCAATAAAACTATGGGTAAAATATCAATGTCCGTGAACAAATTTTGAAAAAAGTTGTAACCTAGTGGCGAAAGATATCAAAAGGACATTCAAACTCATTAGTCAGTAATAAACGGACAACGGTATGGCTTAAAATTGAAAGACCAACAGACATCTAAAAAAACAACAGCAAAAAAAACACCAACATAAAGACTGGTCAACTGTTACTAGACAAGATATATATTGATGTATACCATATTTGTTTTAAGTAAACTGTGTCAATCAAATCGTTGGTAGACTCATTCCCCCCCCCCCCGCAGCTGTTATTATAGCTTGCCACCACCTCTTATACTCTTAAAGTTGTTCTTTACCATGAATAGGCATTATCAAAAAATCCGCTTGATTTATTTGGCATTTAATTTTTGTAAAAACGAATCGCAGGATTTCCTGCAGTTCGTTTTTAACAATTCCTTATGTAACATGGAATGGTTTGGTTTCTTAGTTACCGGAAAAAAAACTGGAAATGGCCTGATCAAAAAAATACAGTTTCCTTCTGTGGCCTTATATGATACTATGGTGCAAATGATTATCTTGTCTCTGATAACCTTATTTTCTAGTGGCAGTAAACAGAGAAAAAAATCCGCCTTACATTAAAGGCGGTTTACTTTCAAGAATCGTCCTATTACATTGAATGTTCATTTGCTTCAAGACATTTTAAGTTAGTAACTATAAAAAAGATAGTCGGAAGATAACAAAGGGATATTCAAATACTTATGTGGTGAGCAGCAACCTCTAATCCGCAAGGACTTCGTTATAAGAAATGTTAGACCTCGGATATTTTATCATATTTAAACTTGGAGTTATACAGTGAAAGGGAATCTTCTTTGATATGCTCTGTACATAAAATAAGATATAAAAAAGAACTTGCGGTATGATTGCCAATAAGACAATTCTACACAAGAGACCAAATGACACAGAAATAAATCTTTAACCTGGGGTGTAACATCCTTAAAACTTTAGATCCCTGTAAGACTTCCAACAATGAGCAGAGCCCATACCACATAGTCAGCTATAAAAGGCCCCGAAATGAAAAATGTAAAACAATTCAAACAAGAAATCTAACACCATAATTCATGAACAAAAAATGAACAAAAACAAATATGTAACACAGCAACAAACGACAACGACTGAATTACAGGCTATGTTAGTTTCAATTGGAAGGTTGACTGTGTACTGAAAAATACTTCTTAGTTAAAATATTTGTTGTTAGCAAAACACTCAGGATTTCAATGAGGTTACTTTCAAGCACTTGTTTCAGAGAATTATTTTCAACATCTCCAAAGTGGCATAAAACAAATATTTATGTGCCAATGATTCTTTCTTATGTAACTGTTGTTAAATAATTTATTAGATTTTCCAATCAAACTACTTGTATACATTGCAAAATGAAACCAATGACGAAACACTAATTACATTTCAGAATTACCTATAGTATCCTTTCGATTTCGAAATGACGCACTGTATGGCATCATTGCTGAAAAAAATGTTTAGGTTTTTAAAGTTCAGATTATGAATCATATGGAATAAAATTATATTGACAGTTATGATGTAAACTGTTGTGGGGTGGCTACCCATATTATAACAAGAATTTTTTAATATTAAATAAATCATAAACTACAAAGGGGATATCGAGAATTTGGTGTCTAACATTTCAACATTTAACATCACAGTTCGGTACACAGACCGGGTTTCAAATCATGTAGAACCGATATAACAGGCGAGAGGAACCGATTGTATGCCTTAAAATTACGATGACGTTCTAGTGAAGGTTGATTTGTGATGAAATTTTTTATCGAAATTGATAGAATCAAGATTTTTGCTGTAAAAAAGTGCAATCAAATGTTTTTCAATCTGTTCCTGGTTTGCTGCATAAAATTCTATATTCTTAATATTTCAATTTGATCAGCCATTCCAATTGTTTGACTCGAAAATGTATGAAATAATATATTGCATATTTTGTTACCAAAAACGATTTTCACATAGAAAGTTAAGCTGTTAACCGACAAAATATCGCTAGCCTATTAGTAAAAAAAAAAAATAATAATGTGTGTTTTTCCTACTACATCTTTAAACTAGAGGCTCTAAAGAGCCTGTGTCGCTAACCTTGGTCTATGTGAATATTAAACAAAGGAAGCAGATTGAAAATTGACTACAAAGGTCAATAACTCCTACAGGGGTCAATTGACCATTTCGTTCATGTTGACTTATTTGTAGATCTTACTTTGCTGAACATTATTGCTGTTTACAGTTTACCTATAAATTTCAGGGCAAATAGATCTTGACCTGATTAACAATTTTACTTCATGTCAGATTTTCTCTAAATTATTTGGTTTTTGAGTTATAAGCCAAAAACTGCATTTTACCCCTATGTTCTATTTTTAACCGTGGCGGCCATCTTGGTTTGATGGCCAGGTCACCGGACACATTTTTTAAACAAGAAACCCCAAAGATGATTGTGGCCAAGTTTGGATCAATTTGGCACAGCAGTTTCAGAGAAGAAGATTTTAGTAAAAGATATATAAAATTTACGAAAAATGGTTAAAAATTGACTATAAATGGCAATAACTCCTAAAGTGGTCAACTGATCATTTTGGTCATGTTGACTTATTTGTAAATCTGACCTTGCTGAACATTATTGCTGTTTACAGTTTACCTAAATCTATAATAATATTCAATATAATAACCAAAAACAGCAAAATTTCCTTAAAATTACCAATTTAGGGGCCGCAACCCAAAAACAGGTTGTCCAATTCATCTGAAAATTTCAGGGCAGATAGATCTTCACCTGATTAACAATTTAACCCAATGTCAGATTTGCTCTAAATGCTTTGGTTTTTGAGTTATAAGCCAAAAACTGCATTTTACCCCTATGTTCTATTTATAGCCATGGCGGTCATCTTGGTTAGTTGGTGGGGTCACCGGACACAATTTTTAAACTAGATACCCTAATGATGATTGTGGCCAAGTTTGGTTAAATTTGGCCTAGTAATTTCAGAGGAGAAGATTTTTGTAAAAGTTAACGCAGGACGACGACGACGGACGACGACGCCGGACGCCGGACGCCGGTCGCCGGACGCCAAGTGATGAGAAAAGCTCACTTGGCCCTTTGGGCCAGGTGAGCTAAAAAGGGTAACATGTATTTTTTATATAATTTTACCATATTTTGTTTTACATTGAGTCTATGGAAGGGAAATTCAAACCAAAGTCAAATACATATGGTAGAATGTTTGCAAATTGTGTAAATTATTTGTCGTGAATGAATGTATGCACATTTTCTTTCGTTTTCACTCTATTTTTTCTATTCACTTATGAATGTAGAAAAATTTCACCTAGTATATTGCTTTTAAATATAATTTACCTGTACTATTCAGAATGCATCGAAACTGAGTGTCCCATCTTCCTGAATGTAGGCAAAATGAATAAGGATGTCCTTGGAGTTTATAGCCATCCTTACACTGAAACTTCAATCCAGCTCCGAGGTTTTTATGATTTCCAAACTTCTCGTCAGAAATAGCATTATCTGCTTTCGGATTATTTTCACAATCTGTTATGCGAAAGTATACTTTTTTTTATTTAGAATATGTATGAAAACATTTGCTTAATTCGCTGTTCATGACTTTAACGGCTAATTATGACTTTGCCTAGATATAAAAACAAATCTAAAGAACACATGGTAATATTTACCTTTCAAGTCCTTCAAGGTAGATATACTTGATATTTATTTTCACAACTATTCAACAGAGACACAATGACGTAGACATGAACAACTTTTGGTTACCTTACGGCTTCAACAATAAGACCAAAACACATATAGTACAGTTAATTAAAAAGCCTCAGCCTGACAAAAATGTAAAGCAATTGAAATAGTCTCATTGGTACACAAAACGATAAAAGAAAAAACAACAAAGAATGAAAATTTGAATTGATAACGAGTTTCCGATTTGAATTTTTCTCGGATTTCGTTTTTTTTGTTATTTTACTTTTTAATTAAGTCTTTTTGGAGGTTTTTTAAAACTTTTGTTTCGACATATATAGATCTTTTGCAACTGATTTTTAGTTTGTTCTTATGTCAACATCGTGCTGTTGCACCACTGTCCTACGCTTATTGGAAGGCTGGGCGAACGCAAATATTTTGAACCCAACAACATAATGTGTGAGCTAAAAATCTATGTTCAAACTTTCTTTTGCCAACGAAGGTTTAAATGCCATCCAGTTGGCAAATACCCTTCATCATAAATGAGATCACTCGAAAATACTTCCCTATTCTAAAGATAAGTCTGTACCTATAATTTCTTAAACCTATACAAAACTAATTACAAACAAGTTTTGCAGGATCTCAATAGTGACGACTTTAAGTCCAAACCTCCTAATTGCTTCTTTGCTAGTTCACCAATCATATATAATTCGACTTGCATTGCCACAGTATTACTGTTCACTTTAATATTGTCAGTAACACTTCTCTGTGAAAAAAGTAAAATAACAACAACAAAAACGACACTCTAAAAAATATTGAAAACAGAAGTGTCCTAATGAAATGGCAAAAACAAAAGCTCAAAAACAGCAATCGAATTGATATAACTGTCATATTCCGGTATTGTTGTATCCAAAGCTCAAATCCATCACTTGGCAACACAACTTCAAAATGTTTTGTTTTTAAAGTACAGACAATCTAAGACTCTTTAATCTTGCAAAAGTATCAGAACATTTGACTAATCTAATTTTTACACAAGTATTCCCAATTCTCAACTTATAGAAAATTTGAAAGAGTTGGTCTTGCTTTGTGTCATAACAAATGACAAGTTTTTTCAACAAACAATTTGTATTCCCATGAGAATCAGCTGTGCCCCTTTTCATGACAATTGTGTTCCCGGCCCTCTTTCCCCATATGTGGCCTTCCTAATTAGACTAAACATTGGGTTTTTACTTATATGAGCAACACGACGGGCCCACATGAGGAGCATTGTCTGTTTAGCTTTCACAAATACCTGAGACCACCTCTAGGTTTGTTTTATACAACTCTTATGTCAATGCAAATGCAAAGGCGGACATTTATTCCCTTATGGAGATATGAGAATGTATCAAGTAATTTTGAAAATAAATGTGTCCAAAAAGGTAAAAAAAATCTAATCGGCATCTTGGGAAATCAATATTTACTGTAAGATAAATTAAAAATAATAAGAACAAATACTATAGGTCTGTCCACAGAAAAATGGAAAGACCTTATCACCGCCTCTTCTACTAAGAAAGTAAATATATTGATTACTTACAAACTTGTTCACATCGGACTTTATTATCGTCAAATAAACACTTTTCTCCTATATCACAATCGTAAGCTCGACATACTCCTGCTAAACTCTATAATTAAAAAAAGAAAGAAAAAAATAGTTGACGGAAAGCAATTCTGAGATCGAAATACTGTTTATTATGTATTTATTTGCAATCATGGAATACTGTATATGCATTTAATGAAATATCTATAACGTTATCAAAGGTACCAGGTTTATAATTTGATACGCCAGACTCGCGTTTCGTCTACATAAGACTCATCAGTGACACTCAGATTAAAATAGTTAGAAATCCAAACAAGTTGATGCGCATTGAGGACCTAAAATTTTAAAAAAAAGTGGTGTCAAATACGGCAAAAGTGATCTATGTTTTGAAGTAAAATTATAGTTATGAATTCCCGTGCAAGATGTAAAAAATGTTCCTCCTTCAGATAATGGGACTCAAATGTAAAATTAAACTAGGATTTCTCAAAAATACGCATAGATTGAAACATATTCATCCATCATTCATTCTTCAACTGATAAAATAAATAATGAATGATAAGAAGAAATGTATTGCAATGAAAAATTATTATAAATGTAACGGACAAATGTATGTTTGTACCTTGCAAAATATTAATTAACATTGTGTTTAAAGTTTTTGCGAAATCTTACGAGTAAAAGAAATAAGATCAACTTAACAAATTTAGTTACCTCTGGCCAGGTTGCTATATTGCTATACACACATCCATCTTCTACTTCCAGATCTCCCTGTTTTATTTCGCCAACAACGTCGCACATTTGCCAGTCTGGACGATAGTTAATGCCTTTACATTGTGAAGTGACCAAACATTCTCTAACACAATCAATCATACCAAGTCTCAACATTCTGCGAAGGACATTTATTGAACTGCATCGTCCAAACTCAAGTTTCCCTTGTTGTTTAAAAAATGGTTGCTTACAACTGAAGTCATTTTTGTGACAATATTCTTTCATGGAAAACCCATCTATAACAGGTAAAACGAGAAAGATACCAAACATAGACATGGTACTCTCAACAAGACACTGTCATAGCATATCAACTGTGCAACAGCTTTATACTTATTTTAAGGATAGTGCACATTTGAATTATTTATCAAAATGAAATGCATCCAAAAACAATCTGATTCAGAATGCCAAAACGATTTTTTATTTAAGAAAAACATGGATAATTGTGTAAAATATTGAGATATGTTTTAGTAGCTGTTATATTACCTAACAGTTATCATAAGTATACTGAAGGGAAAGAAAAACAGTTTTAAAGCATTGGAAATATGTTCTGTCTTTTATCGATTTTATAATTTATTTTTTTCAATTTTACGCCGAAGTTAAGTTTTGTATAAATTAATATGTTTATGTTACAGGAAATTTGTGAAATCAGGGATTTTGTAAAATCACTAAAATTTCAGGGAATTTAGAAAATCCCTGATTTTGACTAGTGATTTTACAAAATCCCTTATATGTTTATATTAAGAAAAACAAATTTCTAAAAGAAAGTTATACTTTATTGTAATCATGGATTTAACAAAATCTTATGTATATAGCCCTATTTTCAGTGACTTTGTAAAATCCCTAACAATTTCAGGGATTTTACAAAACCACTGAAACTGTTAGTGAGTTTACAAAATCACTAAAAAGTCCGGTGATTTTACAAAATCCCTGGTTTTACAAATTCCATGAAACATATACATACTAAATCTAAATCTTTGAAAACATTTTTTTGGAAAATGAAAAATGAAAAATAACGAAAATACCAAACTCCGAGGTAAATTCAAAATGGAAAGTCCCTAATGCTCAAATGCTCAAACACATCAAACGAATGGATAACAACTGTCATATTCCTAACTTGGTACAGTCATTTCGTATGTAGGAATTGGTCTATTAAACAAGGTTTTAGAGCTAGATAGACCTCTCACCTGTAAAACAGTTGCTTCAAAATTCCATTATATTGATGACGATGTGAGAACAGACGTGTTTAAATGTCCAAATTACGGGTACAGCAGTCAACATTGTGTTCTATTTGATAATCGAGTTCATAAAGCATCTGAAATCAATCTTTCAATTTAATAACGTGATGAACATTTGAGATAACGTGATTCATATTTCAGACAGAACAGTCAATCCATCCGTCGGCCTATCTATCAATAGCTCTTTTATGGAGCCGTCGATATTCTTTTAATAAGCGGGGTTGCGATCAATATCGTAGCGCCTACATACGGCTGGGTCGTAGATTTAAGACTATTGAACGTGTATCTAGCATAGCTGCTACATAGATATTGATAGCAACTAGGCCAGCTACTCATTGGGTCGACAAAAATCAACATAACACTACGTAGCCGTTACAATATTGAACGCAACCCTGTCGATCTATTTATTTTCTACTTTTCGATATAGTTCGTACTTTTTATGAACTTATGTTTAAATTCTCCTATTTAAATGATAATTTCATTTTCTAATGTAAACAGTTAATATCATGTATTTTTTGTTATTCCTGCTTATGATGACCAACATGTTCTATTCAATAATTCAACATATAAGATATATTCCCTACGTTAAGTTGCAACATGTGAAATTTATGTGAAAAAGTATAAGACCTATCGAATATATATTGTTTATGATAAATTCAAAATGTAACGTATTCCTTATCTTTAGTTTTTTTTTTAATTTTCTATAAAAATGGTTTTTGTTAAGGGCCTTGCAAAGACTTGCTCATTCCTTTTCCTTTGGATGATAACTTCGTGTCACACTAGCTTAACTATCATTTCGCCATTTTTTATTGCTATACTTTTATTATCTATGCAACTTTATATAAATTATAAATGGAAAAGTTGCGTATATATGGTTATCAAATAATTCAGTTGATACGACATCAAGCACTTTTTTGTTTTTATCTTATTACCTGATAGTATTATCAATCAGAGCCATTGCTATCATACTAATTAAATGCCGTACATCGTTTGTAGAGAAGTCAGGGTTCTTCTTCGTTCGGTATTCAAATTTTCATTATTAATTACAAGTGTTATAGAATTCAATAATCGTTAACTTCTTATTAATAAAGTATGATCAAACGATAGGTATTCCATGATTATTTTTCCGATTGATTCTCTCTTCCCACGTAGTATAATGGAATTCATGATGATGAAAGTCATTCGGTCATTTCTGCTTTAGACTGACCAGAAGATCTTTACGACGATGGTCATTTGCTTAATAAATCGTCGATTTGACTTTCCAACATACTGTTTGACACATGTATACTGAAGCAGATATGCAGTTCGTGTAGTCTTGCAAAATATGGTGTACTTTGAAGTTCTAAAGAACTTCTGGATACTTTTAAATTTTGGTCTGTTTCTGATATTAATTCTAACATAACTTTTCATTTTTAACCCTGCATACCACCATTCCCCATGTAAAATTCAGTATTTTCGAATACATATTGACGACAAAATTTCCTCTTAGTTGACGTTTTCATTTTTTGACGTCATGCACGCGAAGCAATGCATGTGTGTGTTTTTTTTTATTTGATGCATGCTTTTTGTGCATTATTGTAAATGCTTTTTTGTTTTAAGATTGTAACACAGTGATGACTGCTGTACCCATATTTTGACTATTTTACCTATTATGTCGGTTTTGTTCACGCATCGTTGAAAATATAACGAATTTTTATGCGACTGTCATACAAGTGAGAGGTTTAGAACTATAAAACAAGGTTCAATCCACACGCATCGTTGAAAATATAACGAATTTTTATGCGACTGTCATACAAGTGAGAGGTTTAGAACTATAAAACAAGGTTCAATCCACCATTTTCTACATTTAAAAATGCCTGTTCCAAGTCAGGAATATGACAGTTGTCCATTCGTTTAATGTGTTTTGTTACTTGATTTTGCCATTTGATTAGGGACTTTCTGTTTTGAATTTTCCTCGGAGTTCAGTATTTTTGTAATTTTACTTTTTTGTTTTTATTCGAGTACCTATGGAAAGTCTTTGTGTGAAGTATTTGACTGCAAGCTATACATCGTTAGCCATCACAGCCCTTACAGCAGCCTTCTGACGACGAGCTTATTTTAGATAATAAATCAGTCCTCATCAACATATTTTTGAGAATTTTATTTCTACAGATAGAAAAACTTAAAACAAATTCCGAAAGACTGAAGATGACCTAAACAATTATGAATTTATTATTTAGTCTATTAAGGTAGCACACTACAAAGATTTTGTTACTTCCAATCACTAACCTTTAAAATGCTGTAAAAGAGGGACGAAAGATACCAAAGGAACAGTAAAACTCAGAAATCTAAAACAAACTGACAACGCCATGGCTAAAAATGAAAAAGACAAACAGACAAACAATAGTACACATGACTCAGGTGCTCCGGAAGGGTAAACAGATCCTGCCCCACATGTGGCACCCGTCGTGTTGCTTATGTGATACCAAAACCGGTAAATAGTCTAATTAAGTAGGTCACATTCATGAAAGGGAAGGGGATTGTAGTTACGACGTAAGGAACATATCCGATATCATTTGTGAAACGGTTATTCCATAACGGTCAACCAAGTCGTGATGGCGTCCGTAAAATTTACGAAGGGATGATTTCAACTTCACCATTTGAAACTCTTGGTTTAATAGCTTCCTTGTGAGCAGCAACCCTCTACATTTGTATCAAGAAAATCATGATAGGAAATGCAAGCACGGGGATATCGTATCAATTGGGAGATATATACCCCGTACACAGGTGATGCTGGAATGTTGCTACTTAGAAATGGAAAGTTCACAATTGGAAAGCTGAAATCATCTCTATTGTCATAAAGTTTTGTTTTCAACCGACCCTCATTGTCAATTTCTAGATGTAAGTCAAGATATGAAGCCGACTTAACTATATCTGTAGTATCCTTTATCTCTAGTTCAATGGGATAGATGCGTTCCACATAGTCACCAAATTTTTAATTATTTAGTGAAAGAACATCATCCATAAAGCGAAAAGTAGAGTTAAAGGATATTGCTAACTTCTTATCTTTCTTCCTCAGAAGTTTCTGCATGAAGTCAGCCTCATAATAATAAAGAAATAAGTCGGCAAGGGGCACAGTTTATTTCCATTGGAATGCCGACAGTCTGTTGAAAAACACGTCCTCCGAACGTAACAAATATGTTGTCAATCAAAAAATCAAGCATCTTAATAATCAGTTTCGGAGAATTTTTTGTTGGAATCAGAGTGATCTTTTACAAAGTAGGATTTATTCCTTCCTAAGACAAGATACTTGTATCTACGTCGGCCATTTTTTTTTATGAAGCAAAGCAATACCAACTCTTTCAATTTGTCTTTTAGTTTAGAATGTGGAATACTTGTGTAAAGAGTAAAAAGTCAAATGTTTTAATACTGTTAAAAGATGAAAGAGAGTTAGATTGTATGTACTGTAAATGATCTTTGGAATTTTTAAGTATCCACATCTGATTCACGCCACCTCTAGAATAGGCAGTTTCACAATAACTTTGAAGCCCGTCTTTGATTGCTGATAAAATAGATGTTAATAATTTAGAAAGAGTTTCGTGGAGCACTTGGAAGACCCAGCAATATACCGTTGTTTGTAATGACACTTATGTAGTTTAGGTATCCAATACAGTGATGCAAGATCCAGTTCTTCATCTTTGGTTGAAATTCCAAAGGAACAAAGAACAGACCTATGCTTATCTAGGATTTCCTCTTTGGTTAGTGTCGTGAGGGTGTATGTTGAGTTTCCAAGTGAATTGTCAATACCCAATTCGTTTATCAAGCAGTTAATGTAATGACTTTTACACACAAAAACGATGTTATTTGGAGCTTTGTCTGTGGGGACAACAACATATTTGTCATGGAGGTCGGATAGGTGTTTAGCAATATTTGGGTCTTTAAAGATTGACGTAGCATGGGCATTGATGGACCCATTCAGTTTTTTAATTCTGAATTGTATCAACGACCTCGCTGCCTTAATCCATTCGGAAAGAGTGTCTATGTCTTCCCTTTCGCACTTAACCCATTGCCTGGCATAATCCTCGACTGAATCCATCAAAATTTTAAAGTTGTATTTCCAATTGATGGATATAGGCTCACGATATTTCGGACCTTTCGATAACAACTTGTGTAAAGAAGTGTTATTAACAATGTTGAGGTCACCGGTAATAACGTGGCCAACAGGATTATATGTGAATTGGGAACTAGCACAAGTGCAATCAGGAGCTTTAGACTTGAAGTCGTCAATATCGAGATCCTGCAAAACGTGTTTGTAATTGAAAAACTTAGTTGCAATAGGTTTGGTATAGGTATAAGAAATAATTGGTACAGACTGGTCTTTGAAATAAGGAGGTATTTTCGATTGAACTAATTTATGATGAAGGATATTGCCTAAGTTGACGCCATCGAGACCTTTGTTGGCAAAGGAAATATTAAGGAAAGATCTTTTCTCTTTTTCATCTTTTCCAATGCGGAATAACTGTCTGTGACTAGCAATATCCGAAATTATAGCTTCAAGTTTGTATTGAATTGAATGAGGGTTTGTAACAGTGGATTTCAAACATAAATTGAACAGAGAATGAAGTTTTGTAAGGGGTAATGAATAAAGTTTCGTGCGAATGTGATGAATACCTAACGGCTTTTGTATAAATGGCAGCAGGTCATTAATAGAGACATCATGCAGAGAAGGTGATGTATAATGACGATGACCATGAGTGCGTCTACGTCGAGGAGCCGAGTTGAAAATATTCACCACATTCACCGAGTTACACGAAGGACTAGATAGAATACTTATACCATCAATTTTCTTCATTGCAACCATAAGGTAAGACAGTTCCCAATTATCTAATCCAGTAGTCTTCTTTTTGTCTACGGAGAGGCGTTGTAAGATTAGGATTGTTAGAGCTATGGTATATATTTTTTCGATAATGCGAACTGTCATAAAAAACGATGGCATGATCGATCTGATCAAATTGCTGGTAAAGAATCTCGTTTGCATTGAGGTAAATGTCTGATCTCTGACCGCACATACGTTTGTTTTGCCTTATTTCGTTTCACCGACGTATACCAATCAGCAAAGGTTGCACTCTAATCCGTAGACGACATTTATCGATTTACAATTAAGATCATCATAACTTCTGGTAAAATATGACTTCTTGGTCAATATGCTAGTGAATTCAGCATCTGTTATTAAAAGTTTTGCAGCTTTTGGTCTCACACTTTGAAATGCTACAGTGTTGTTGTGAGTCATCAAAATCCAAAATGTCTTTAAGGAGAACTGAACATGGCTGTATAAATAAAGGCAACATTAGTATACCGCTGTTCAAAAATCCATGGACAAAAAACAAAATCGGGGTAACAAACTAAAACCGAGGGAAACGCATTAAATATAAGAAAAGAACAACGACACAACACCGAAACGCAACACACACAGAAACGGACCAAGCATCAGACAAAATCCCACGAGAATAACAAATATAACATCAAAACCAAATACATAAATTTGGGATAGACAAGTACCGTGCCACGTCTTATCTTAATATCTCAAAAATAAGAGAAAACAAACGACACAACGTTAAAATGCAACATACACAGAAACGAACAATAATATAACAATGGCCATCTTCCTGACTTGGTACAGGACATTTTTAAAGGGGGAATAAAAATGGTGGGTTGAACCTGGTTTTGTGGCATGCCAAACCTCGCACTTTAATGGCAAAGTTAAATATAACATTGAAATGACAACATAATATTACAGGACTACAATACAAATAAATAGGAGAACATATTAGACAAAGAAACACATGATAAATAAATAACAAAAAGCATCAGGTTTAAAATTCAATACGCCAAAAACGCGCCTCGTCCACACAAGACTCACCAGTGACGCCCAGATCTAAAAGATCGAAAGTGATAAAAAGTACAAAGTTGTACAGCACTGAAGATCAAAAGTTGAAAAAGGTTGTGCCAAATACGGCGTTGTTTTTATGCTTGGGATAAAACATCCTTATTATTTAGAACAATTAATGCTATTGCAAACAGTAAATTTTATCAAATGAATATGAAAGAGATATACATAATGAAACTGAAGTATTAACTAATTACAGAAAACTAAACCCGAATACATAATGCGAAGACCAACACAGAATAGACACACCCGACTCAGTCCAGGCCTAAACGCTATAAATCATAAAAATGACGTCACATACGATGGCGAAAAGGCACAAACATTACGCCACATTTGATTTATGAAATTTAGAAACAGCGTGACTTCACATATGAAAAACTATAATTCAAAAGTAAGATAGAATTAGGATTGATTTAAAATTATATTAGAACTAAAAACTGATATTACATTTAAACACAATGCATATTGCAATACTTATTAATAGCAATTAACTATAATATATATATGTCCAGTTTGTTATGAATCCAACTTCAAACGTTAAATATCGTACAAAATTAAATATAATTAATAAAAGCGGTATATGTGAAATATTGCCATTGTCACTAGTATGATGATCTGTAAGAGTCATGTTTGAGATATAAGTGATGTCTGGTGATGAGGGGACACCTGCAATATCAGACGACACCGTGTCCATGGTGACGTCTGTTTCAGACCTTTTTATACTGGGCGACGTCCGAGCTAGTATACTGTTTCATCTTCGTAATGTACTGCAATTAAAATTTTGATACTGGGCGGATGTCCTCGGGGCAAAATGTCCACCAGCAGAGACATCGATCCAGTAGTTATAAAAGAAGGACGAAAGATATCATAGGAACAGTCAAACTCATAAATCGAAAATAAACTGACAACGACATGGCTACAAATGAAAAAGACAAATAGACAAACAATAGTACACATGACAGAACATAGAAAAAAAGAATAAGCAACACAAACCCTACCAAAAACTAGGAGTGATCTCAGGTGCTCCGGAAGGGTAAGCAGATCCTGCTCCACATGTGGCACCCGTCGTGTTGCCTAAGTGATAACAAATCCGGTATATAGTCTAATTCGGTAGTTCGTATTCATGAAAGGGAAGGGATTGTAGTAACGACGTAAGGGACATATCCGATATCATTGTGAAACGGTTATTCAATAACGGTCAACCAACTCGTGACGGCGTCCGTAAAATTGACGGAAGGATGATTTCAACTCCATCATCTGGTACTCTTGGTGTATTTAGTGAAAGAACATCATCTATATAGCGGAAAGTAGAGTTAAAGGATATTGCTTACTTCGTATCTTTCTTCCTGTGAAGTTCCTGTATGACGTCAGCCTCATAATTAATAAACAAGTCGGCAAGAAGAGGGACACAATTTGTTCCCATTGGAATGCCGACAGTCTGTTGAAAAACACGTCCTCCGAACGTAACAAATATGTTGTCAATAAAAAAGTATCTTAATAATGTCAGTTTCAGAGAACTTTTGTTAGAATCAGAGTGATCCTTTACAAAGTAGGATATATTTTCCTTCTGAGAAGCAGATAACAAACGGCCAGTTAGAATACTAATACACAACTTCCATAGAATGCTTATTAATAGGATAGGTCTAAAATTAATCGGATCCGCAAAGATCGCCACTTTTAATGAACTGGAACAACTAGGTATACAGTCCAATTTCCTTGATATATTCTGATAGCAAAGATCAAATTGAACCATGGATTTGCAATTCTTGCGAAAACTACAGGACATTGCGAAGATATTTCACCTACAATATTATCGTTATCTGTTCTTTCATCGGATTTAAGTCTCTGCAGTGCTTATATAATTTCGTCTTCCGATATGTCTGAATCTAGTAAATCTATATTTCATGAAAAGGTTATTGGTACCATCTACCACTGCATCAAGTAGTTCAGGTTGGTTTATTTCAAGAACATTTTCAAAATGATTGAACATTTCGTCATTGTTAACTTCACACTTTAATTGATTTTTTGGTTTGAAGGTTGATCAAATTTTCCTTGGATTGTTTTGAAATTCGAATTTTACACTGGACTTTTCGCTTCACTAAATTTAAAGATTTTTTAGCAGTCACGTCTCCAATTCTTCTTGTATCCGTTTGGTGACGTATACAAATTTTTTGCTTAATTTGAATTCTTTTTGTATCGTTTTCTCATTTGCCATCTAACCATTCATTAATCGGACGATTTTTGCGATTTATATTTTAATGAACAGAAACTGATTTTCCAAACTTTGTGAACGTTCTATCTTATTTGGTGAATTACAGTTTAATGTATTTCAACTTTTTTTATTTAATTGTTTGATAATAAGGATAATGAAAAGTGGGAGAAACAGTACTAAACCGATAACATTAACATTTTGCATTGAAAAAATATATTACTTATAACAATTATGTCTGTCTTGTAACAAAAAGACGTAGTCGAACATTGGATATTGAAATTGGTCGTTAAAACAATATACCGAGAGACCATCGTTTATGCAGATGCTATAAAATGTGTGTTATTGAAGATGAGTAAAAGTGTGTGCTTTTGTGGGAAGGGATTTGCTCATTATTGAAGGTCAATCAGTGATCTATAGTTGTTAATTTATGTATTATGCTAGTGTCTTGTGAAGAGTTTTCTTGTGGGCAATCATATCATAATTTTTTCTTATATCTATAGATATGTGCTGTTAAAATGTTTATCAAAATATTATTATTATTGGCCTTATTTTTAAGTTTTGTATTTACTAAAAGCTTTTATGTAATCATGAAATCATAATCTTTCAATCAGTTTAACAATTTAATTGAAGTCTGGAGCTGGCATGTCAGTTAACTGTTAGTAGTCTGTTGTTATTTATTTATTATTGTCATTTTGTTTATTTTCTTTGGTTACATCTTCTGACATCAGACTCGGACTTCTCTTGAATTGAATTTTAAATGTACGTATTGTTATGCATTTACTTTTCTACATTGGCTGGAGATACAGGGGAAGGGTTGAGATCTCATAAACATGGGTAACCCTGCTGCATTTTTGCGCCTGTCCCAAGTCAGTAGCCTCTGACCTTTGTTAATCTTGTATTCTTTTCATTTTAGTTTCTTGTGTACAATTTGGAAATTAGTAGGGCGTTCATTATCACTGAACTAGTATATATTTGTTTAGGGGCCAGCTGAAGGACGCCTACGGGTGCGGGAATTTCTCGCTACATTGAAGACCTGATGGGGACCTTCTGCTGTTGTTTTTTCTATGGTCGTGTTGTTGTCTCTTTGACACATTCCCCATTTCCATTCTCAATTTTACCATTGTTGTCTCATTGGCACTCATACCACATCTTCTTTATATCACTATAGGTGTCTTTACAGTGGTGATATGAAAGTCACGTATTTGGAGAAGGATTCCAGTAACATTCATCACATAAGCATGATCAAACATATTTAAAAACAGTCCAGTATACATTATTACAAAATGTATTATTCTTTGTAATGAATTCCGTTGTCTGCGAATATGTTTTTAAATGTATAATTTTGTAAAAAATATAATTTGTACAAAAAATGGGTACAAACTAAGTTGAAACTTATTTTGTTGTTTTACTAAGAACACATTTTTCTTACAAATTATAATTTGTGTTTTGACTTAGTACACTTTTTTTGTACAATAATAATTTGTAAAAATAACAATTTGTATAAAGCTGACTAAAATTTACTTATAACTTTTACAATAACTTATCGTATGGATTTATTATAACAAAAAAAATCATTGGTACAATGTGTAGGACTTTGATTAAATAAGAACCTAAAAGTCCATCAGCTAGTTCTCAAAAGCGCGCTAGTTAAGGAGTTTGTGTTACACCCTAGGGTACCGCGATTTTTTTGGATAGAATTCAACTTCATTACCTTATTTATAAAATACAAGGTGTTAGACTAAAAAAAAAGTGTCCAAAAGAGGATTAAAAACGTACCTTCCAATGATCCCCTCATTTCGCAATCATGAATAATTATTTTTTAATTAATTGTTTTAATATAAAGCGATTAAAAAAAATAAAGTATTGGTTTAAACAACTAAAACAGATACAAAACTTATCATATTAAATGTAACTCGGAAGATTTTTTGTGTAAAAAATAATGTTTTTTACGTTACAAACAATCCGAATTTTTGGGTTAAAATTCGGGCATATTTTCTCCTTTCATAAAGAAATTTGTCATACAATTACCCGTTTTAGTTTATTAAACTTCAGAATTAATTAATATGCAATGTTTAAATCATTTGCAGTATTTATATATCGTCTAAAAAATGAATTATTTGATAAAAAATATGTTCGTGCAAATACTCGTGAAATACCGGAAATCATAAAATTACCGTCTTTGATTCAGTATACAACATGTATAATGTATTCACACATAAGCATTACAATTTGCAACTGAAAACAAACATTTAATTGTCGATTTATGATGTTCTTATGAGACAAATTATTTTATAAAGATAATGTGTAACGAAATATTTATGAAAAAATTACAAATTAAGGTGATTTTTTTGCGTTCAGAAAAGGTGCACTCTATCGAACTCAATAAAGGTGTGCTTGATAATATTTTGTGTTTTAGCTATGAAGTGATTGACTTAAGATTGTTAAGTCATTCAATCGACAAACATCGCTTTGAACGAACGTCAAATAGTCAGTATTGGGGTTTGGCAATACTTTTTACTTTCTTAGGTTTCTTAGAGATACCAAAAAAATGGTTTTGTTGGTTTCAGTTTAAATAAAGATTCTGATAAACGTTGGTTGCTAAATGCACATAAAGAGCTTCAATATCATTAAAATGTCGAGATTTGGTAGGAATGGTTAACGCTTAAACATCCGCCCCCCAAAAAAAACTCATAAAAACTCGAATGAAGCGAGACGAAACTGTTGTTTTGAAATTGTTTCAGACACTGCAAAGCTGGCCAATTCCATTATAACATCTTAGCAGTTATATGGCTTGTTCTCGGGTTCTGTTGTTTCTTTGGAATTAATGTGCGAATTCTTAACGCGTATGAAAAGGAAACATTTACCTCAGAAATTTTCATTACGGAACGGCTTATTCAAAAGTCAACCGATATCTTCAAAATATAAAAAAGAAAATCATTGCTTACATTTTTAAAAAAGAAAATATATGTTGAAAATGAAATAGCGTAGAATGGTTTTAGCTTATAATCAAACAGGAAGAAGCTGATAAAAAATGTTTCTTAATAAAATGCAAAAAACATGCAGCTGACAAAGGTTACGAATCCATTGTTAAAAAAACCTCCTAACACTGTTGTGGAAGTATTGGCTTACTTTTTTCACAGTTGCATATCAATTCTAACATTGTAAGTCTGACAAATACATCCTTCAAATGCATTATTAAATGTGCAATCAATGTGTGCAAATTTGGTGAGAATTTTTGTAGAAAACTGCCAGGATTTCGTGCCAATACAGGTTGTGATTCAGTAAGTGTTTTGTCTGGTAAAGAAAAGCATTCGGCTTTTTGACACGTTATGTGGAGTTGCAGAAGGTCTATTCCATCTTGGTGAAACCTTGGAAGAGGTTGGCGAAGAGTTGTCAAAACACTCAAGAGGTTTTCGCGTTGTATATATGGCTACGAAATAAAATTATCGATGAATAAAGATCAGAACGTTTTGAAATGCAAAAGATGCAATGTTAAAGCACATTAACAAGCCAACTTTCAGACGAAGATTTGGAAATCTGCTCTTAAACACAACACTGGTCTGTTGCCAAACAACTATGGTTGGATTGTTTAGAGAGCTTTGAACAGTATCAATTTGCTAGACCAACCACCAGCGTTAGATGCTTTGGTAATTCTGATGTGCTGTTCATGTAAAGCTGATTGTGCCAAACAAGATATTCATGTGTTCAACAAGGTTTATCCTGAACAGATAGCTGTATGTTAATGCTCCAAAGCTTGTTGATATAAGCATTATCAAACCGTTTATATTGCTAACGATGACGAGGAAGATGATGGAAAAAATGATAATGATAATTCGGTAGATGCAGGTGACCACACTGATGATGATTCTATGGATTGACCTTCTGTGTGTCCTTAAAATGTGGTAATGCGGTTGTTACATTAAAAAAATATATAGAAATCTAGAAACCCTGACAGTTTTGTGTGTTTAAATATGTGAGTTATTTTATGAATGTAATGTATAAATTTGTGACAGAATCGTGCATTTCTATTTGCTTATGTTTATGTTTGTCGTTGATTCTATGTTTTTGTTTCTTACCATTACATTTCTTTACAACAGCCTTTATATACTTTATGCTGTATGTTTCAATGTGAAAAAATATACCATTTTATCAAGAAAATTATTACGTATGCTTTTTTTCATTCAAAATCATGACTTTGGGAAATTGACCCTCCCCCTTTTTTCTTGGTCCTCTACGATTTAAGAATTAATTAAAAATTAGCCTGCGTTTTCATAAGATATGATGTGTTCCATTTAATGAAAAGTATAGTACTGAATACTTGGTTATTTTTACATTTATCTGTAATAATGTGCAAAACAAAATTTTCGATATACCCTGAAATAAGTCCCCTTTTAACCCCTTTTGGACACTTTTTCAAAAGTCTAACACCTCTTAAAATATTCTTCAGATATTACTCTTTAAATTTATACAAAAAAATTGCGGTACCCTGGGGTGTAACACAGAACTGAATTTTTGCCCTACCAGCTGATGGACTATAATAAACCTTATGTTGTACTGTTACACCAATGTTCAAGGTAAGGGAAGGGTTTGGCACCAGCTAACATGTTTAACCCGGTCTCACTCTGTATGTGCCTGTCCTAAGTCAGGAGACTGTAATTCAGTGATTGTTATTTGTTGCTTAGTTTTTGTTCATTGTTTTGTAGATAAATTAGGCTGTTAAATTGTTTTTCGTTTGTCATTTCAAAGCCTTTTATATCTGACTATGCAGTATTGGTTTGCTCATAGTCAAAGGCAGTATGATGAGTTATAGTTGTTAATCTCTTTGTCTCTTTTGGAAAGTTGTCTCATTGACAATCATACCACATCTCCTTTTATACTAATTTACAAAGTACAAAAATAGTATATGTATCATTTGTTTGAATATGTGAGTGAAATATCGCCTTTTGGAATTACACAACATCTTTGCTTTTAGCTTTCACATTCAGAATGGCTACTCCTCCTCTTTGTATTAACAAGAAAGAGAACCCTGCATGACTATCATTTTTTGAAAAAGCTTTTTAACTGGTTTACATAGTGAAAAGTGAAGCTAAGAAACTATTGTTGCAAGTAAAGATGTGTCTTAACAGCTTCAATTTAATTTCTCGACAAAATATCCTTTAAATAAGTGAACATATATATATATTACGGATTACAAATGTGTCGAGGTTTGTGATTGGATAACAACACAGAAATGTCAGTATATAATCAGGAAACTGCCGGGGTATATACGACGTTTTAATCCCCAATTGGAACGTCAAAAACGTCATCATAACACCGGTTACTATGTGACGAAGTCAAAAGCAATCAGACTGTCAGAGGCTCACAGAGGGAAATATTGACGTAATTCAGTCAAAAATGCATGTTTGTTACAAAATCACGCAATTTACACTTTTAATGTTAAAAGTGTTATTATATATTATTACGTACACGATAAAATTATGTTCACAGCAAATTAGAACATCCTTCACGTATGCCGAACATATCAGGTTGGGTTTTTCCGTGGGTTTTTTAATATATATGTGTTGTCAACAAATACCTGCACTTGAAAATAACATTAGGTCAGGGGTAATCCGTAATATATGTGTAATTCAGGTCTCAGGGGATATAAACTCTAAGCCGGAAATGTCACAGTATATACCCTGTCTGAGACCTGAATAACATATAATATGTCTCTGTTAAGGCCTAGCTAGATCCATACAACCAGTTATATAATAAGATCTACTGTATTCTGGACCCGACTGATTAAGATTTCATTTACTGTTAACTGTTTTTGTCCCTTTTCAATTTACTGTTTTGCTGTTATTTGAACCCCCTTGCCCCCCTCCTTTAAGTATGTCAAATCACTATCAGTTCGTATCCAGTCGTCTTGGTCCACTGGATGTTTTTAGGCCTTAACCCTCTTGCTGCCAAAGGGACATTTATGGCTTCTACACACAAATCTTGTTGATTGTGTAGAACGTCAAAGGTCCATTGTAACGTCACAATACTCAGGGGCACTGACAACGTCAAAGACGGCGTCAAAAGGGCGATTTTGGCGGGAATGTAGCAAACTGAATAAAATGCTTTAAAAGTATACTCAAAACGTAGGTCAATAAATGATACAGGATAATAAGCTTGTTAGTACTATAATACCAACTTATTTAACGTGTTACTAATTATCTAGTTCGTCATTTTTATGTTAAATGTTGCATTCTTTCGAGAAATTTGTTTATGGTTTTTTTTCGTACATCTATAAATCTAAATATCTCTATAAATCAAATGTCTTATCCCTGATAAATAATCGTAAAAAAGGTAACTGTTATACTTGATTACGCAAATTATTAATATTTATTCACAATACACCATACACGCTTTATTTAAAAGAACTGAATCATTTATTTAGGGCTCAAATACCACAATTGAAGTCTCTGCTTTTTTTTGGTAAAAGTACACACATTTTAACCGATGTACTTGTATTGCCATACGATATTTGAATACGTTTTAAACCTTTTTCATCATGGAAGCACTGACACAAATGTTTATTTCCATTCGAAATGGGGATGTTAAATTAGAAGTAGACACACTAATTTCTATTCCTATCATAGATATTCTTTCCAGGTGGCAACCTATTTTTTCTGACATTCACCACAGATCTTTTTACTTTGTAGGACCCACTGAGCAATAGATTTATTGTATATTGAATTTCAGACGTCCTTTACATTGATCAATATTGCATCATTTGCATGCAATATTTGCCACTGAACGTTGAGAAGAGAACATTTAATCAATTAACAGATTTTAAAGATATTTTGTGTATGTCAATTTATTACAGTGTGTACTTTATCATCGTAAATGAAAATGAATTATTATTGATTCATGATCACTTGTAGACAATAAAAATTCATTTTAGAGAATTTCTACCCTCGTTTTTACTATGTTTTTTTTTCATTCGTATTCTCTAAAATAAGTGGTCAACAGAATAATAATTTTTATATAAAAAAAATATTTCCTCGCCTACCGAAACAAGTATTGAAATCATGAAAATTTTAATCTGAAACGTTTGATACTTTAAACCAAGAAGTATGTTATAGAATCATAGAGAAGCTGCTCGGAGATTTTATTTATTTTTATTAATTTGTACACGTTTTGTTTTTATTTTCATTTTTATTGGGTGCCGTTGTTTTGCCGTTTATACAATGATCTGAGAGATTTTTTTTACAGCATTTACCAATAACCTAATAAAAAAAACCGAGAATAATATAAATATTTTAGTATTTTAAAGGTGGTTAAGAATGCTTCATGGGTTTCACTTGACAAAGATAAAAGAAAGTCACCTTCAAAGCTATTATAGCAATTGGTATATTATTTTCACTTTATTTTAAGACGAGAAAGATAAAAAAAATATATATTCAAGGTTAAAAGTTGTATTTTTAAATAATGTTGTATTAAAAACATCGTTTATGACAATCTTAGAGCAATAACTTCCGTAAAATTACTTATACATCGCCTTTTCATAATTACGGCTACATTGACGCGGGAAAAATTATGGACGGCGGGAAAGTGCAGTTCTATAGAGAGGCACAAGTTTTGCAACGTCACAGATAAGAAACGTCAAGATGTTTTTGGCGCGACAAAGCCAGAAAAAAACTCGGCGGCAGAGACATATTATATGTTATTCAGGCCCCGGCGCCATAAAACTATTTGAGTACAGTTTTTTTACTCAGCCTGAGAATTTTCTCAATTTTTTTATTCTCAGCAAAATACCCCGCCATAAAAAAATTCTCAGGTTTTTTTTACTCAAAAGTTAAGAATATTCTTAAATATTTGAGAACAGCCAAAGCCATACTTAAGTCAAAAATTAAGACTTAAGTATTATATAAACAATGGCCGCTGTCCATGTACGCCGCATGAGAGTTCGCAATCGCAGACAGAGAAACCTGCCTAGGCCGAGGGTTTTCAGAGACAGGCTCAATCCACTTGAGTTTATGGATGACAATGAGTTATTTGACAGATATAGGTTTCGTCGACCGACCATCACTTATATATTAAATGGAATTCACCATTTTCTCGAGCGTCAAACTAGGAGGAATTTTGCCCTATCTCCCGTTACTCAGTTATTGTTGTTTCTAAGATTTGTGGCAACAGGCACTCACTTGAGTTTAGTGGGGGATAGTTTAAATGTATCTGAATCAGCAACTGGGAGGGCCTGCAGAGACGTTTGTCAGGCAATTATAACAGTATTTCAGCATGTCATTTCTTTTCCCGTTGGTGAGAAGGCTATCCAAGTTATGGAAGGGTTTAGAAGAATTGCTGGTAAGAAGCTGCTATCTATTCAGTTTCCGCTTGCATCTTATTCATCATTCCCATAGCAAGTTTCAGAGTAATCGGACTTTTTTAGTGTTTCATAAACACGTCTAAACCGGTTTACGCTCATAACCACTATGACTAGTTTTGGGGCTCTCTTTGAGGGCAATTTTAATATGTTCATACCAACTTAATTGTTGGTTCTTTTTCATTAAAAGACATTATGCCAGTTTTTCGGACCTTCTTTGCCTTCCCGGCTTTTAATAGTTTGAACATGTAAATTGTAAACATTTGTTGTACGTACCTAATTATACAGATTTTCTTGACAGTAGGCTAACAACGAAAATGATGAAAATAGTGACCGTAAGATTACCAAATAAAATTGCATTATGTAGTTAAAAAGATACTATAATGCACAGATATTTGGATAATTTGACAATCTGTTAGGAACTCTAAAGGAGCGTCTGCAAAATCTTAATAAAAACGACTTCGGACTTGCATCATCCGGATCAACATGGTTGCTTCGTACCTCGAATAGCACCGTCCCTTTTTGTGGAATGTTTTATGAAGTAAAATCCAAATCCCTTTATAGAATTTTCCGCCCTCTAAAAAAAGAAAATAAAGGGGTCGACAGGAAACAATTCTCAAAAGTTTTCTCGGAGTTCATCCCACTTTACAGATAGTTATTTTTTCGTTAGATAGAGGGCTATTGAAACTACCTGTATTTTCCAAATATCCATTTAAATACCGATAATTAAATATTCCACCAGGTGAATAAGAATTTTCACTAACATAATCTTAACTTTAATAAGCTATGTGAAAAATCTATCTAATAATTGAGGGGTTTAAATTACAAAAATCTCCATAGAAATGAGATGTACACGTGACTTATATGTCCTTATATTATAACATATTATTAACTTACCGTATGTGGCTTCTATTTAACTACTCGTACTACATTATAACTTTCACAATGAAATGCCATTTATAGCCGACTATGCAGTATTGACTCTGCTTATTGAAGTACATAGCAGTTGTTAATTTCTGTGTCATTTGTTCTCTTAATCTTTTTATATACATTGTAGTCAGGAAGCTAATGTTCAATGATCATTGTTTGTTAATGTGGTTCATAATTGTTTCCCGTTTTTATAAAGATTAGACGTTGATTTTCCTTTTTGAATGGTCTAAAACTAATCATTTTTGGGGCCCTTTGTAACTTGTTGTTCGATTTGAGCCAAAACTCATTGTTGAAGCCCATGCTTTTGACCTATAATGCTTTACTTTTCCACATGTGGATGTTGGACAGAGAGTTGTCTCATTTGCACTTATACCACATTTTTCTTTAACATTTATATAAGCAGATACTTTTTTAAGACGATGCCCCGGGAAAAACTATTTCTTTTTTTGTCTCATTATTTTACTCTTTGTGTAGGCAAGACAAAAATGAAATAGGGCTAAATTATGACTAAATTCCAGACACCAAAAAACGCATTCTATGCAACAACGTTTGTAACGTTCATTGTGATTGGATAACGTCACTTTTTTACATGGCATCATTTGACAATTGATACTATTGGACGTATGCGCAAGCACATACGACAGATTTTAATTTACATATTTTAACGTTGTTTTCTGTCAGTTTCATAAGAATGGAGATAACAATATTGTATTTTAAGCTCCGACAGAGTCAAATGTGTATTCTTTAATAGGGTATAGATACATATATTATTAATTTGTACATTTCAACAAATTTGATTCGTTTATGGAAAGTCAAATGTTAAACTATATTTTCGATGGTAGAGAGAAAACGGTGGATAGCAAAAAACACTTTGCACATCAAAAAGCACAAGGAGACAATATGATATCTATAAAATTCCAACATTGACGATTTTGATATAAATATGGTCTGAAATTATTAAGATCACAAATATAGCCTTTGTATGGGATATCGACCTGAAAAAGTATATTGACCTCAAACTTCGTCATCAATCAATATACTTCTTTAAGGTCAATTTATCCTTTTATCATATGTTGAGTAGTAAATACACTAGTTTAGAAAATTTGATAAATAGCCTGCTGTTTAATCTATATCGTGCAACTTTGATGCGCACCCTTTATTACACCCCTACATTTTTCGGTGACCATGAATTTGACAGCTAGTGCCCCTTTAAAACAAGACAAAAGAGGAAATAAGGGAACCCAGTGAACAGTTCATATAATATAACTCTCCTATTGATATATATGATAAAGCATATAAAACCTGGCAAAATCTGTATCACATGCCATATCACCCTTGACAAATATCATACCTGGGGCTTACAGGCCCTTGGGGTGATATTGGTGTCTCGGGATGATATGACATATGATACAGATATGTTACCATGTATTATTTTCTATTTATCGCTATTTTGTGCATTTTTCCTTTAATTTTGTTTTGTGATAATTTTCATATCGTGCTTCTCGCTTGAGATGGAAAAATTATCGCTAGAAACTAAGGAGGCCATGTGGCTTTGCTAACGAAATTGAGATTGAAATTGACAACATCGTCATAGGTAAAATAGCAATAAACAGATCGTCATTGGTCGTCTCAACTTGATTGCTTTTCTCACTTTCGCTGTACCAGCTCATGCGAGAAAAGCAATCTCGTTGAGATAATCAACGATAATCTCTAAGTATTAATCTCATACAAAGGCTATATTTGCATAATATCCAAATCAATTTGCAATATATATTATTTAAGTTGTATTGCTTACCAACAAATAATTCTTAAAAGATTGGTGGAGAGGACTTCTTGTAGTTGAGATTGACTTTGGTTATTTTTAAATGGACAACATTGGCCGAACTTCTTTTCATAACAAATGTTAACAGGATGGCGGTGAAAATAACACAGAAGTTAATAAAATTCAATTCACTGCATGTTATTTGTTAAATAAAATAACTAAAACAAAGAGATTCGTTTGAATGATAAAAAAAATTGTAGTTTAATTTTTACAAGATTGCAGAATCGACGAATACATATTTTTGCGTAAATATACAACATATGTGGAATAGAGGTTATTAAAGTGTTAAGAAACATATTTTTCCTATTTCAAATCTTAAACAATTATAAGGATTAAACGTCTTTTTAAAGGAATTTATTGGTGTATAAACTGGATCAACTCACTCACAAACATATAAAGTCCTTTGGACTTAATTTGTTTGTGAGTTGATTGATTGAGTTTATACACCAGTGACGTCCTATAAATAGGCTTTAAATCCTGTGATAAAATATTATTATTATAGTGAGCAACTTTTAATGATTCTTTCTTATATTTGAAGGATTTCCAAATGTACTAGGATGTGTAGATGGAACGTTTGTGAAAATTATCAGCCCACATGAAAATGAAGCCGACTTTGTTAACAGAAAAGGAGTCCACGCTTTAAATGTTCAAGTAAGATAAACAATTATAATACAGAAAATAATCCTTCAAACAGTATAATAACTTTTTGTGCTGATATAATCATACTTTCATTCAATTACAATTTGGCATTGTACCCAAAAAATTGAATTGTCGGTTGTCAAATTTGGAATTAGTCTAAATGCAAAAACGTCAACTGTATTTTAAGGCAACAGTTATAACTATGCATTTATTTTTATATTTAAATAAGCGGATCTCCTGTGTGAAATTAAATACTACATTTTTAAAGGTAAACAATGTTAATTTCAATTCCGAAAAATTTGAATGTCATTCCAATCAGATTACATGATACATACTGTGTGACATTAAAAAATATGTTGCCTTAGTTTTAAACATACTGTTCTTTTTTTTTGAAGATGGTTTGTGATCCTAATTTTAGAGTCACTTCTTTATGTGCAAAATGGCCAGGATCAGTGCACGACAGCAGAATATTCAGAACAAGTGGACTATGTCAACAATTTGAAAATGGTAACTTAATTTAATTTTGTTTTCTTATTAGTAGAACTGAAGAAAAACTTCTTAATCTTCAAAACTTCAATTTTACATACTAACATATAGGATGCTCCAGCATTTACACATATTTCAGGCTTATGATGAACTTGCATGTATATTAACCATATATCTTACAATATAATAATGAGTCATTTAAATAGCCCACACAAGCTAGTAAACATATATACATATCTGGTCATTTGGTGTTGATATGCTTATTACAATTTCTTTTATAGTTTTGGCGAAAGAATGCAAATGATTTATTGTGCATATACTCAAATGCATCAATAGTGGGGAGATAATTGTGAAGTTTCTTCCCTTCGCGGAAAGTATTTTATTTGATTTTTTAATACAAATAAATTGGAAGGTGTAGTTTCTATAACTGTTTATGATACAAGCTTTAACTGTTTTAAACTGAATGTTGATTTATTTGATTATTTGAAATACAATGTGAATATTACATTAAAAAATTATTTAAACAGGAATTCACCAAGGACTGTTACTAGGTGACTCTGGGTATCCATGTACCAAATACTTGATGACCCCCTACCTTAGTCCAGCTGATAACTGCCAGGGAAATTTTAACAGAGCTCTTTGCAGGACACGGGTTCTAATTGAACAAACATTTGGGATACTAAAAAGGAGGTTCAATTGTTTACATGATGGTTTAAGAACAACACCAGAACAGTCTATTAAATATGTTACATCATGTGTTATTTTACACGATATTGGCATTGACCATAATGACATAATTATAAATAATAATATTGAGGAAATTGCTGTTGCAGATTGTACAGGTTGTATTAATATGAACCCAACCTTTGATGGCACTGCAAAAAGGAATGACATAGCAAGACAATTTTTTTAAGTAAACCTTGCATTTGTAAATATCTTACTAGATTTCCGAATTCACATTTTCTTCATTATTAAATTATAAATTTTGATTACACTGGAATATTATAACATAGAACTTTCCCAATTCATGTCCGACAGGTAAAATACATTTTTGGTATTTGAATTTATTATTTAGAATATGTTAAATAAATAAGGGATCTCTTACACAAAGATTTCATAAGCGATATGCAACATATCTTTAGTCACCAATGATCTGAAACTTGAATTAAATATGCTGTCAGAAATATACAGTTGCTTACATTTATATGATATGAATATATGTCAAGGTGACAAAATGGGTACAATGTAAGACAATATTTTACCAAGTATAATACATGTGTTTGAATGAAGAACAGAAATACTTTAAAAGTTAAGTTATTTAAAATTGAATACCAAAATTTTCAGATTTACAGTAATAAACAGTCAGGGGCATTACTTAAACAAGTAACAATAAAAATTACCTATACAAGTAATGTTGAAAACGAGGCTAATTTAAATATAACTTATTTAAGTTATTTTTCTGAATATTATTTTTATAGGTGTCCAAGAATACATATTTTACTAGCTTTAAATAATTTTCACAGTTATTTGGTTATTTTTCCCTTGATATATAGAAACTAATTCTTCAGAAACACTTATTAAATTTCTGACGCACTTATCTTTCATACCCACGCTTCTGGGTCAAAGATTGGTCTCTTGGGACTATTAAATTATCATTTTCTCTAAAATTTTGAAGGTAGACTGATATAAATAGATAGATACTTGTGAATTAATTAAGACCTGAACTTATTTATAATTTGTAACCTAAATCAATTACATATGTGCCTTAGATAAGTGTAATTGCTTTTTTTTCCAAAAATGTTTAAAATAACTTATTCAAGTAATATTTTTGTCATTATTTTCAAAGTAACCCTTTATCTCTATACTCCTCTCAAATCTGATAAAAAAAATATTTTATGATATAAAATGTTGTTTCAAATTATGAAAACTACATTTGGTCTGTTTCTATTGAAAATTAAAATAACTCTTTTAAGTAATTTTGTTATTTTTAAAATAAAAAAATACTTATATATATAAGTAGTTAAAAAAACCCAACTTGTTTAAGTAACGCCCCTGACTGATAAACATGTTGTGATTATGGTTCATTTAAAATTTGTACACAATCAGGAAACTCAGACTGAAGTTTACAGATTAAACTTTGTTTTTTCAGGATAAAAACTTCTTTTGCCAATTTCAAATTTTCTTGTTCCATCTTTATTTTCTTGGTTTCTTCACGCAACCTTTCATTGTCCAACATTAAGTTTTCCTCTTCCAACTCTGCCAAACTCCTTCGTCCCCTTTTGATGTTTCCTATGGACATGAATTATAAAACATGTAAAGTTGTTATAAAGTTATACAAATGTACATTCTTTTTGAATTTCATGATGAATCTGCTTTGTGAGCTGTGTCATAAAATAAGTTAATATCAAACCTTCTTATAATAAAATAGCTGAATCCATTTAAAGACATCAAGAAAATTAATTTGTATTTATTAAGTTATGTCCTATATGCAAATTACAATTGTGCAACAAGGTGGTTAAATTTTCAAAGATTTAGTTCCCCTTTGCTTGTTGACATAATTATTCATTTTAATATCTTAGAAACATGTTCATTTTCATATATCTGTTTTATTTGTTAACAGTGTTTAGAATGAATTTTTAATTATAATTCTACATAAATAAATATGATTTGTTTTTTGTACCAGAATTAAGCCATAAGTTTTCTTTTTTTTTAATTGTTATACATCTGTCATTTCAGGGACATTGATAGAAGGCAATGCTGTATAGACTGCTCATTGTTGAAGGCTAAACAAAAGTCTTTAGTTGTTAATGTCTTTTGGTCTATTGAGGAGAGTTGTGTCATTGCCAATTATACCACATCTTCTTTTTTAAAGAAACATTTATCCTACTTTTAAAATGATTTTATTTAATTTCCTAGGTAGCAACATGAACAAATATGTCTATGTTGATCTCTTGTCTGGTTCAAAGTGATAATGATGTTGCAATTTCAATTGTGACGGCAATCATGTGATTCACATGTTTTAATCGAATTTATTATTAGAACATGGTTGGGTTTCCAAAGCCATAGAATAAACTCATATCAGAATCCATAACTTTTGAAAGACAAATTAGCCCTATGTTAGGAAACTTACCTTTACCTTTACCCTTTGGATTAGAACTTGGTACACTTGTCCTTTCACATTAGAAAATGCCTGTACCAAGTCAGGAATATGACAGTTGTTACCCATTCATTTGATGTGTTTGGACTTTTGATTTTGCCTTTTGATTTTTGATTTTCCTTTTTGAATTTTCCTCGGAGTTCGGTATTTTTGTGTTTTTACTTTTTATTTTTTATACCATTTTGTTCTATAAAAATCAATTTTCATGTAAACATTCATAGATTTTTATTACATTTTACATGGACGAAGACTTCAATTTTCAAACATCAACCCCATCGATACATTGTAAAGAGGTATACTATTTCACAAATATATAGGAAATGCCCAGGCTTTATTCAATGAGCTGGACATGATCTCTGGGAAGTTTGCTACTGTAGACGTTTATTATCTCAAAAAGGTTATATATATATGTTTTATTTCAAATATGTATTTAATAACAGTTTTGATGTTATCAACTTAACCATTTTCTTTTCAGCAATTATCAAAAATCACTTTTTTCATATGTTTGTCATATATAACTTGATAGTTTCAATTGCAAACTAAAAAAAACTGTTGTTCTAAAATAATCAAATATACAATAAGCTGGGTTAATTTCATGTTATGTCCATGCCATATCTGGGGCCTGAATTTTGAAGTATTTTTTTTCCATTTGTAAAGGTCACCTGTGTGTAATTGCTCAATCAAACTTTTTATCACTTGTCAATTTTTCCAATGGGATCCATTACAGGAAAGACAAAAATGAAATACTTTATGTAACATATATGTTATAAATGTTGAAGACCATATTTTTAATAGATTTTGTCATACTCAAGACTTTGAATTATATACATGTATTAACAACTTTACCTTGTTCTTCCACTAAGTTTACTTCAATACATGTAGGCTCTTTGTCAGCTTCAATCTGTCCATCAAGCTCCTCATTTTGTGTTGATTCTGAAATGTAATTGCATTATGTTGTATAAGTTTTTTAATAATTTACTATAACTTCAGAAATGTAATAAAATTGACACTGCCTTGACAATATTTTTGTTGTTATTTTTAAAAACATTAACTATGGGTTTTTTTACACTAAAACTTAGTCTGACATGAGCAGTGGTGAGGGAGACAAATTACAATATTGAGAAAATTGAGAAAGGAAATGGAAAATATATCAAATGGTCAACAACTGGACCCAATAGAAGTTGACCTCCTTGACCTTTCACACCATCACATTGATTGTATACTAATATATATTTTAAATAACCGGAAATTAGTTTCTTTTTCTGTTGCCAAATTATTCATTTCATGTAAATTGGTTGGAGCAACAAACCTTTATATGTGTTTTCTTTTATAAATATCACCAAATCATTGATCAACGAAGGTAAATCAGGTGTTTTTAAATTTCTCAGGCAACTGTATGTGTGACATAGGTAATTCACCAATAAATCACTTTGTGATTCATCTTGCTCCACCTCACTCTGAGAAATTCCCTTTAAGGTATCCATAATGTGAATATCATTGGCTCTTGGGACTGGTGTTACAACTGTATGAGTGTCTAAAAATTTTTCTATTTTTACTGCCATTTTCTTGGCTGTTGTCACCAAATTTCTTTCTGAAAAATGAGACAATGGTTGAAATGACTTTATGCATGTCATATTTCTATGCATATTCATTTCTGACCTATATAGGAAGTTGTAGTGCAAGACATACATGTCAGGTTGGTGCTTATTTATTGTATATCTAAACTTAATTGTCATTATGGGACTTCAGGCAGTGACCATTTAATGAAAGTTTAGCTTTTTTCTTAAGTAATTTTCTGATTTATAAGCAGGAAAGACAGACATCTATAAGTAACAATATCTGTTCCTCAGATAATATCAGTTAGATTGGAGATGATGAAAATCTTACCCCTGAGCATGATCAATTTTCAAGCCTCTTTCTTTCATATGTGTTTATTTCTTACACAAGAAGCATGAAAACAGCAAACTGTAATAAATGTATAAAGAAACAAGAGATTGTAAAAAATAAAAATACCTGATAGTTCTTTGTAGGCATCAAGAGCCTCCTTCTGTCTTGAAATCCAAGATCCAGAACATTCAGGTTGTGATGCAATTGCTGAAATAAGGCATATACTATCAGTTCTCATTTCGGACAAAATACCACATGTAACTAACTGACCAACAGTCCCACAAATAAAACAAAAAACCTTTAAATTAATTCAAATCAAAATGTAGAAGAAAAAAAAAGACAGATGACTTGTTTAATATAGGTTAATTACAGATCAGGTTACATGTGTTTATTATGCAGTAACAACAATAGAAAAACATTATTAACTATATTGTAAAAACCATCCTATGATAACTTTAATGCATTATTGATGCAACACCAAATTTATCAAAAGCTGCATATAATTGTATTCAGTTTTAGACTTCTTCTATACTTTATTATTTACAGACTTTAATAAATAAAATCTACATGTAATTCTGGTGGTAATTCCACGTTTCACATGCATGTCACAATATATTGTCAGAGAGAATAGAGTGATTAATATCTTGATGTAGGAAGATGTGGTGTGAGTGCCAATGAGACAACAATATATATACATGTAATACTAACTGTCAGTGTCTACACCGTCTGGAAAACCAGTCAGCTGTGTACGCTTCTCTTCAATCATATGACTGATGAGGAGTTCCTCTGCCTGAGTGGTTTTGGCAGCAGGACCTCCTCCTGTTTTTGGTCTCTTTTGTAGGTCATATTTTTCTCTACCTAAAAAGCATATATGTTTTTCAAATTAAGCAAGTTAAATATATTGGACTATAAAACAACTCAATTTCTGTTATTATGTCAATGGTAAAAGGGATTAAAGGGGATACAATTTGTACCGAAAATTATTAGGACAATATCAGCCAATCACATTGTGAGAAATCGTGATAATATTAAACATACATTATAGAAATGTATCAACGATTTCACATCTAAAGGAAGCATTAATGTTTCCCCATTACACTGATGCCCCACTTGCACTATCATTTTCTATGTTCAGTGGACTGTGAAATTGGGGTCATATCTCTTATTTGGCATTAAAACTTTTAAAAACAAACATATCATGAGGAACATGTGTACATGGGGCATAAAAATGTTGCAGTTAAAATGTACATTTTGAATATAGTATGGAATGAGAATTATTTTCTTAATTTTCTGTTGTTTTTCTAGTTCCCATTTAATGAAGCAACAAATTGTTAAATTAATGTTGCCTTATGATGAATGAGATATTATACACCTGTTGACTGGGGGTGAGGGTAATAGCAAGTTTTTTGTGCCTGAGATCATGGAGATACCAACTATTGCTCGAGGCAAAGCCGAGAACAATAGTTGGTATGCGAAGGGACCACAAACTTGCTATTACCTGCACAACCAGTCATTAGCTGTTTTATTATACTGAACAACACAGCCACTAAGTGATTTTATATACAAAATAATTATTTTTCTAAGTGTATATATAACATCTGAAAGAAAAGAACTAGAGGCTCTCAAGAGCCGGTATTGCTCACCTGACTCTATTTGGGTTTTTGAATTCATATAAAAAAAGATTCAATATTAGAGTTTGACGTTGCAAAGCATACATAACCAAGCAGAGTAGTCAATGACATCATTATTGTCCAATGAAAAATAAGCATAAAAAAGTATGGGAAAGATGATTATGAAACTATTAACCAGGGCAATAGTCTTTCAAACTATTGACTGGCAAATGTTTCTGTGGAATGAAATAGCACAACTATTTCATTATTTTTTATATAAAAAAAACATACTGAGGTATAATAAATTGCATTAGTATAAACACAACATGAAACTATTGAACTTACTTCTCTGTTTTAGGTTGTAGTACTTTTTCTTTACTTCTTCAGCTGTTCTTTTACGAACTGTAAATCTTCTGCATTAGAATTAAAAAGCCAAATGTTAATGAATAATAGGAAAATTTATTTCTATACAATTTTATTTTGGATGTACATGTAACACTGAATTTTATTGTGTGAAAGTCTTTTGTGTATTAAATGTAGCTTAATATTGACATAATTTTGTCATGTTTTGTGACATCATAAACTGTTTAATTCATCATGTTCATGATTTACTTGCTTAATATAATATACATGTGTACCCCAGATTTCAACTGTAAAGAATGACTAATGCTCTTTCCATCTATTTAAAAAAAAAACACTCAAAATGTAGTTTTCACTATTAATTAATTTGCAGTGTCTGATATTCAGTGTGATCCATGTTTTTAATATTATTGGATAGAAAAGATAGTACAGGTAACTGTTAACCTTTGATGTATATATCTAATTAATGAATTTGTGTTCATCCTTATGATCCTAGACAGCCTCTGGTTGTTTATTTAAAGCCATGGGCGTAGCTTACCTTGAGGCAACGAGTGAAGGAAATCAACAACAAATTTATTTTATCCTACCCCATTGCAAGCGAAAACAGTGAGGCCGTAGTTTTTTTATTTTTAGTTTTACGAACCCTCCTACCCTAATTTTTGCCAAATAGGAAAAAAAATAAAATTAAAAATGTTGATTTTTTTTTTCTCCTCCGACCCAGTGTTTTTCATGCAAAAAAAAAAATTTTAGTACATAACTGCATGAAAGAATCTAAATTTATGCTCTTGGTGATTTAGTAAGTTTTTGCACATTGATTTTCAATTCAAACCTTGTCAAGAAAAAAAAATAGTTGTTACACTAGTAGAAAATCTCCTGGTGAAATAAAAAAAAATAATTTGATATTGACGGTTGGTATTAAAAAAAATCAGCAGCAGCAGCAGTTTTTTTTTTTTTTTTTCGTCCTCCTACCCATTGGTTTTGTCAAAAAATTTCGTACAACTAAAAATATAATAACTATGGCCTGAGTAGAATAGATGATGAGGCCACAATTAAAAGAATGTATGTTTCCCCAAACCCCTACCCACATTTTTAGAGGTGGGTAGGTAGGTAGGGTTTTTTTTTTTTTTTATATCCAACAGAGCAAAACAAATCGATTATGTGTATGTCTGGCATATATAGCCATCTGTAGCAACTTAAATGTACGTGTTAAATTATCTAAATGTTTGTAGCTCTATGTGTCAGGTGTCAACTTGACATTAATTTTATTTTATTTTATTTGGATTTGTATCTCAGAATTGTTCATGACTGATTTTTTTTCCCTCTTTGACAGTGAGTCTGACTACTAAGTAGCAAACTGTTTTATATATATATATGCATGTACTGTAGTTGTTCAACCTGAAGAATGTTCCATCAAACAATTTACCCTCTGACAGCTCAGGACTCAGATTTTGCTTCTGACATTGAGGAAATCACCAATATTAATAAAAATCAAATTTTCTTGCTTTCCTCTGAATTTCTTATTGTGACATCTTAAACAACGACAACCATGCCCAATGTCTTTACATAAAAAGAAAACATCTTTTTGGAGATCATTGGAAAAGATGCATATTGTCTACATTTGAGAAACAGATTCCAGTGTTCTCCCCAGGATTTTTGGATAGCGGCAGCGCTGTGGTAAGCGCGTGATTTTCCACAATTCTCAGTAACTTTGTTATTTTCATAGCTTTGAGTATAGATAGTAAGGCATGTTATTAACACTATTATGATGAAATAACATTGAACAGCAACTATTTTTAACAATTCTTTCTTGTTCAAATTGTAAAAACCTAAATAGCTTCAGGGGGTGCCCCCCTAACCACCTGCCTCGTTATAAACAGAAGGCAAGCTACGCCACTGAAATTACATTTAGTTTCCAGACTAGTATCATGCAGTTATATTGGCATTGCTGGGACTGGGAACAACTATTTTGTTGACAAAATCAATAAAGATATCAGGGCAAACGTGAAACAGTGCTAATCGCCAAATGGATCCGGATTCTTCAAATTATATAATGACGAAGAATCTGATACAACTGACATACTCATTCTGAGAACGTTTAATAAATTGGGAAAATGAGAACCTACGCATTCAAAATATCACAGATTTCCTTCCAGCCATTTTGCCGAATCGTAGCAATTTTCACATCCCCACAACCTTTCATTTTCCCAAAGAGGGCATCCTCCCTTTGATTTGCGTGGTCTATAAGGGCTAGCTCCTCGTCAGTGGTCCAGTTTGCACCTCTCTTGTTTTTTTCTGCCATTATGAAGGCCACTAACAACAGAACTTACCTTGACAGACGACTCTACCATCAAAACACACCTGCATTTCGCGGACTTTAGCACTCTTTTTTCGGTTTCAAGCACGAAAGAGTTCCGTCTACCGCTTACATCGTGGAGAAAAAAATTCTCAGCTGAGAAAAAATATTCTCAGCTGAGAATATTCTCAACGTTGAGAATATTTTTTTATGGCGGATAAAAAAGTTCTCATTCTTAGCTGAGTAAAATAATTCATTCTGAGAATATTTTTTTACTCAGCAAAAAAAAGTTTTATGGCGCCATTTGGCTTTTTAATTCTAATGCAGAAGATTTACAGTTCGTAAAAGAACAGCTGAAGAAGTAAAGAAAAAGTACTACAACCTAAAACAGAGAAGTAAGTTCAATAGTTTCATGTTGTGTTTATACTAAAGCAATTTATTATACCTCAGTATGTTTTTTTTATATAAAAAATAATGAAATAGTTGTGCTATTTCATTCCACAGAAACATTTGCCAGTCAATAGTTTGAAAGACTATTGCCCTGGTTAATAGTCCTATAATATAAGACTCTGGAGGTTCATATCATTTACATTCAACGTTTTTTATCGGATATTTTTTTTTTACTATCAATGGAGTAAAAAAAAAATATCCGATAAAAAACGTTGAATGTAAATGATATGAACCTCCAGAGTCTTATATTATAGGACTACCCTGGTTAATAGTTTCATAATCATCTTTCCCATACTTTTTTATGCTTATTTTTCATTGGACAATAATGATGTCATTGACTACTCTGCTTGGTTATGTATGCTTTGCAACGTCAAACTCTAATATTGAATCTTTTTTTATATGAATTCAAAAACCCAAATAGAGTCAGGTGAGCAATACCGGCTCTTGAGAGCCTCTAGTTCTTTTCTTTCAGATGTTATATATACACTTAGAAAAATAATTATTTTGTATATAAAATCACTTAGTGGCTGTGTTGTTCAGTATAATAAAACAGCTAATGACTGGTTGTGCAGGTAATAGCAAGTTTGTGGTCCCTTCGCATACCAACTATTGTTCTCGGCTTTGCCTCGAGCAATAGTTGGTATCTCCATGATCTCAGGCACAAAAAACTTGCTATTACCCTCACCCCCAGTCAACAGGTGTATAATATCTCATTCATCATAAGGCAACATTAATTTAACAATTTGTTGCTTCATTAAATGGGAACTAGAAAAACAACAGAAAATTAAGAAAATAATTCTCATTCCATACTATATTCAAAATGTACATTTTAACTGCAACATTTTTATGCCCCATGTACACATGTTCCTCATGATATGTTTGTTTTTAAAAGTTTTAATGCCAAATAAGAGATATGACCCCAATTTCACAGTCCACTGAACATAGAAAATGATAGTGCAAGTGGGGCATCAGTGTAATGGGGAAACATTAATGCTTCCTTTAGATGTGAAATCGTTGATACATTTCTATAATGTATGTTTAATATTATCACGATTTCTCACAATGTGATTGGCTGATATTGTCCTAATAATTTTCGGTACAAATTGTATCCCCTTTAATCCCTTTTACCATTGACATAATAACAGAAATTGAGTTGTTTTATAGTCCAATATATTTAACTTGCTTAATTTGAAAAACATATATGCTTTTTAGGTAGAGAAAAATATGACCTACAAAAGAGACCAAAAACAGGAGGAGGTCCTGCTGCCAAAACCACTCAGGCAGAGGAACTCCTCATCAGTCATATGATTGAAGAGAAGCGTACACAGCTGACTGGTTTTCCAGACGGTGTAGACACTGACAGTTAGTATTACATGTATATATATTGTTGTCTCATTGGCACTCACACCACATCTTCCTACATCAAGATATTAATCACTCTATTCTCTCTGACAATATATTGTGACATGCATGTGAAACGTGGAATTACCACCAGAATTACATGTAGATTTTATTTATTAAAGTCTGTAAATAATAAAGTATAGAAGAAGTCTAAAACTGAATACAATTATATGCAGCTTTTGATAAATTTGGTGTTGCATCAATAATGCATTAAAGTTATCATAGGATGGTTTTTACAATATAGTTAATAATGTTTTTCTATTGTTGTTACTGCATAATAAACACATGTAACCTGATCTGTAATTAACCTATATTAAACAAGTCATCTGTCTTTTTTTTTCTTCTACATTTTGATTTGAATTAATTTAAAGGTTTTTTGTTTTATTTGTGGGACTGTTGGTCAGTTAGTTACATGTGGTATTTTGTCCGAAATGAGAACTGATAGTATATGCCTTATTTCAGCAATTGCATCACAACCTGAATGTTCTGGATCTTGGATTTCAAGACAGAAGGAGGCTCTTGATGCCTACAAAGAACTATCAGGTATTTTTATTTTTTACAATCTCTTGTTTCTTTATACATTTATTACAGTTTGCTGTTTTCATGCTTCTTGTGTAAGAAATAAACACATATGAAAGAAAGAGGCTTGAAAATTGATCATGCTCAGGGGTAAGATTTTCATCATCTCCAATCTAACTGATATTATCTGAGGAACAGATATTGTTACTTATAGATGTCTGTCTTTCCTGCTTATAAATCAGAAAATTACTTAAGAAAAAAGCTAAACTTTCATTAAATGGTCACTGCCTGAAGTCCCATAATGACAATTAAGTTTAGATATACAATAAATAAGCACCAACCTGACATGTATGTCTTGCACTACAACTTCCTATATAGGTCAGAAATGAATATGCATAGAAATATGACATGCATAAAGTCATTTCAACCATTGTCTCATTTTTCAGAAAGAAATTTGGTGACAACAGCCAAGAAAATGGCAGTAAAAATAGAAAAATTTTTAGACACTCATACAGTTGTAACACCAGTCCCAAGAGCCAATGATATTCACATTATGGATACCTTAAAGGGAATTTCTCAGAGTGAGGTGGAGCAAGATGAATCACAAAGTGATTTATTGGTGAATTACCTATGTCACACATACAGTTGCCTGAGAAATTTAAAAACACCTGATTTACCTTCGTTGATCAATGATTTGGTGATATTTATAAAAGAAAACACATATAAAGGTTTGTTGCTCCAACCAATTTACATGAAATGAATAATTTGGCAACAGAAAAAGAAACTAATTTCCGGTTATTTAAAATATATATTAGTATACAATCAATGTGATGGTGTGAAAGGTCAAGGAGGTCAACTTCTATTGGGTCCAGTTGTTGACCATTTGATATATTTTCCATTTCCTTTCTCAATTTTCTCAATATTGTAATTTGTCTCCCTCACCACTGCTCATGTCAGACTAAGTTTTAGTGTAAAAAAACCCATAGTTAATGTTTTTAAAAATAACAACAAAAATATTGTCAAGGCAGTGTCAATTTTATTACATTTCTGAAGTTATAGTAAATTATTAATAAACTTATACAACATAATGCAATTACATTTCAGAATCAACACAAAATGAGGAGCTTGATGGACAGATTGAAGCTGACAAAGAGCCTACATGTATTGAAGTAAACTTAGTGGAAGAACAAGGTAAAGTTGTTAATACATGTATATAATTCAAAGTCTTGAGTATGACAAAATCTATTAAAAATATGGTCTTCAACATTTATAACATATATGTTACATAAAGTATTTCATTTTTGTCTTTCCTGTAATGGATCCCATTGGAAAAATTGACAAGTGATAAAAAGTTTGATTGAGCAATTACACACAGGTGACCTTTACAAATGGAAAAAAAATACTTCAAAATTCAGGCCCCAGATATGGCATGGACATAACATGAAATTAACCCAGCTTATTGTATATTTGATTATTTTAGAACAACAGTTTTTTTTAGTTTGCAATTGAAACTATCAAGTTATATATGACAAACATATGAAAAAAGTGATTTTTGATAATTGCTGAAAAGAAAATGGTTAAGTTGATAACATCAAAACTGTTATTAAATACATATTTGAAATAAAACATATATATATAACCTTTTTGAGATAATAAACGTCTACAGTAGCAAACTTCCCAGAGATCATGTCCAGCTCATTGAATAAAGCCTGGGCATTTCCTATATATTTGTGAAATAGTATACCTCTTTACAATGTATCGATGGGGTTGATGTTTGAAAATTGAAGTCTTCGTCCATGTAAAATGTAATAAAAATCTATGAATGTTTACATGAAAATTGATTTTTATAGAACAAAATGGTATAAAAAATAAAAAGTAAAAACACAAAAATACCGAACTCCGAGGAAAATTCAAAAAGGAAAATCAAAAATCAAAAGGCAAAATCAAAAGTCCAAACACATCAAACGAATGGGTAACAACTGTCATATTCCTGACTTGGTACAGGCATTTTCTAATGTGAAAGGACAAGTGTACCAAGTTCTAATCCAAAGGGTAAAGGTAAAGGTAAGTTTCCTAACATAGGGCTAATTTGTCTTTCAAAAGTTATGGATTCTGATATGAGTTTATTCTATGGCTTTGGAAACCCAACCATGTTCTAATAATAAATTCGATTAAAACATGTGAATCACATGATTGCCGTCACAATTGAAATTGCAACATCATTATCACTTTGAACCAGACAAGAGATCAACATAGACATATTTGTTCATGTTGCTACCTAGGAAATTAAATAAAATCATTTTAAAAGTAGGATAAATGTTTCTTTAAAAAAGAAGATGTGGTATAATTGGCAATGACACAACTCTCCTCAATAGACCAAAAGACATTAACAACTAAAGACTTTTGTTTAGCCTTCAACAATGAGCAGTCTATACAGCATTGCCTTCTATCAATGTCCCTGAAATGACAGATGTATAACAATTAAAAAAAAAGAAAACTTATGGCTTAATTCTGGTACAAAAAACAAATCATATTTATTTATGTAGAATTATAATTAAAAATTCATTCTAAACACTGTTAACAAATAAAACAGATATATGAAAATGAACATGTTTCTAAGATATTAAAATGAATAATTATGTCAACAAGCAAAGGGGAACTAAATCTTTGAAAATTTAACCACCTTGTTGCACAATTGTAATTTGCATATAGGACATAACTTAATAAATACAAATTAATTTTCTTGATGTCTTTAAATGGATTCAGCTATTTTATTATAAGAAGGTTTGATATTAACTTATTTTATGACACAGCTCACAAAGCAGATTCATCATGAAATTCAAAAAGAATGTACATTTGTATAACTTTATAACAACTTTACATGTTTTATAATTCATGTCCATAGGAAACATCAAAAGGGGACGAAGGAGTTTGGCAGAGTTGGAAGAGGAAAACTTAATGTTGGACAATGAAAGGTTGCGTGAAGAAACCAAGAAAATAAAGATGGAACAAGAAAATTTGAAATTGGCAAAAGAAGTTTTTATCCTGAAAAAACAAAGTTTAATCTGTAAACTTCAGTCTGAGTTTCCTGATTGTGTACAAATTTTAAATGAACCATAATCACAACATGTTTATCAGTCAGGGGCGTTACTTAAACAAGTTGGGTTTTTTTAACTACTTATATATATAAGTATTTTTTTATTTTAAAAATAACAAAATTACTTAAAAGAGTTATTTTAATTTTCAATAGAAACAGACCAAATGTAGTTTTCATAATTTGAAACAACATTTTATATCATAAAATATTTTTTTTATCAGATTTGAGAGGAGTATAGAGATAAAGGGTTACTTTGAAAATAATGACAAAAATATTACTTGAATAAGTTATTTTAAACATTTTTGGAAAAAAAAGCAATTACACTTATCTAAGGCACATATGTAATTGATTAAGGTTACAAATTATAAATAAGTTCAGGTCTTAATTAATTCACAAGTATCTATCTATTTATATCAGTCTACCTTCAAAATTTTAGAGAAAATGATAATTTAATAGTCCCAAGAGACCAATCTTTGACCCAGAAGCGTGGGTATGAAAGATAAGTGCGTCAGAAATTTAATAAGTGTTTCTGAAGAATTAGTTTCTATATATCAAGGGAAAAATAACCAAATAACTGTGAAAATTATTTAAAGCTAGTAAAATATGTATTCTTGGACACCTATAAAAATAATATTCAGAAAAATAACTTAAATAAGTTATATTTAAATTAGCCTCGTTTTCAACATTACTTGTATAGGTAATTTTTATTGTTACTTGTTTAAGTAATGCCCCTGACTGTTTATTACTGTAAATCTGAAAATTTTGGTATTCAATTTTAAATAACTTAACTTTTAAAGTATTTCTGTTCTTCATTCAAACACATGTATTATACTTGGTAAAATATTGTCTTACATTGTACCCATTTTGTCACCTTGACATATATTCATATCATATAAATGTAAGCAACTGTATATTTCTGACAGCATATTTAATTCAAGTTTCAGATCATTGGTGACTAAAGATATGTTGCATATCGCTTATGAAATCTTTGTGTAAGAGATCCCTTATTTATTTAACATATTCTAAATAATAAATTCAAATACCAAAAATGTATTTTACCTGTCGGACATGAATTGGGAAAGTTCTATGTTATAATATTCCAGTGTAATCAAAATTTATAATTTAATAATGAAGAAAATGTGAATTCGGAAATCTAGTAAGATATTTACAAATGCAAGGTTTACTTAAAAAAATTGTCTTGCTATGTCATTCCTTTTTGCAGTGCCATCAAAGGTTGGGTTCATATTAATACAACCTGTACAATCTGCAACAGCAATTTCCTCAATATTATTATTTATAATTATGTCATTATGGTCAATGCCAATATCGTGTAAAATAACACATGATGTAACATATTTAATAGACTGTTCTGGTGTTGTTCTTAAACCATCATGTAAACAATTGAACCTCCTTTTTAGTATCCCAAATGTTTGTTCAATTAGAACCCGTGTCCTGCAAAGAGCTCTGTTAAAATTTCCCTGGCAGTTATCAGCTGGACTAAGGTAGGGGGTCATCAAGTATTTGGTACATGGATACCCAGAGTCACCTAGTAACAGTCCTTGGTGAATTCCTGTTTAAATAATTTTTTAATGTAATATTCACATTGTATTTCAAATAATCAAATAAATCAACATTCAGTTTAAAACAGTTAAAGCTTGTATCATAAACAGTTATAGAAACTACACCTTCCAATTTATTTGTATTAAAAAATCAAATAAAATACTTTCCGCGAAGGGAAGAAACTTCACAATTATCTCCCCACTATTGATGCATTTGAGTATATGCACAATAAATCATTTGCATTCTTTCGCCAAAACTATAAAAGAAATTGTAATAAGCATATCAACACCAAATGACCAGATATGTATATATGTTTACTAGCTTGTGTGGGCTATTTAAATGACTCATTATTATATTGTAAGATATATGGTTAATATACATGCAAGTTCATCATAAGCCTGAAATATGTGTAAATGCTGGAGCATCCTATATGTTAGTATGTAAAATTGAAGTTTTGAAGATTAAGAAGTTTTTCTTCAGTTCTACTAATAAGAAAACAAAATTAAATTAAGTTACCATTTTCAAATTGTTGACATAGTCCACTTGTTCTGAATATTCTGCTGTCGTGCACTGATCCTGGCCATTTTGCACATAAAGAAGTGACTCTAAAATTAGGATCACAAACCATCTTCAAAAAAAAAGAACAGTATGTTTAAAACTAAGGCAACATATTTTTTAATGTCACACAGTATGTATCATGTAATCTGATTGGAATGACATTCAAATTTTTCGGAATTGAAATTAACATTGTTTACCTTTAAAAATGTAGTATTTAATTTCACACAGGAGATCCGCTTATTTAAATATAAAAATAAATGCATAGTTATAACTGTTGCCTTAAAATACAGTTGACGTTTTTGCATTTAGACTAATTCCAAATTTGACAACCGACAATTCAATTTTTTGGGTACAATGCAAAATTGTAATTGAATGAAAGTATGATTATATCAGCACAAAAAGTTATTATACTGTTTGAAGGATTATTTTCTGTATTATAATTGTTTATCTTACTTGAACATTTAAAGCGTGGACTCCTTTTCTGTTAACAAAGTCGGCTTCATTTTCATGTGGGCTGATAATTTTCACAAACGTTCCATCTACACATCCTAGTACATTTGGAAATCCTTCAAATATAAGAAAGAATCATTAAAAGTTGCTCACTATAATAATAATATTTTATCACAGGATTTAAAGCCTATTTATAGGACGTCACTGGTGTATAAACTCAATCAATCAACTCACAAACAAATTAAGTCCAAAGGACTTTATATGTTTGTGAGTGAGTTGATCCAGTTTATACACCAATAAATTCCTTTAAAAAGACGTTTAATCCTTATAATTGTTTAAGATTTGAAATAGGAAAAATATGTTTCTTAACACTTTAATAACCTCTATTCCACATATGTTGTATATTTACGCAAAAATATGTATTCGTCGATTCTGCAATCTTGTAAAAATTAAACTACAATTTTTTTTATCATTCAAACGAATCTCTTTGTTTTAGTTATTTTATTTAACAAATAACATGCAGTGAATTGAATTTTATTAACTTCTGTGTTATTTTCACCGCCATCCTGTTAACATTTGTTATGAAAAGAAGTTCGGCCAATGTTGTCCATTTAAAAATAACCAAAGTCAATCTCAACTACAAGAAGTCCTCTCCACCAATCTTTTAAGAATTATTTGTTGGTAAGCAATACAACTTAAATAATATATATTGCAAATTGATTTGGATATTATGCAAATATAGCCTTTGTATGAGATTAATACTTAGAGATTATCGTTGATTATCTCAACGAGATTGCTTTTCTCGCATGAGCTGGTAGAGCGAAAGTGAGAAAAGCAATCAAGTTGAGACGACCAATGACGATCTGTTTATTGCTATTTTACCTATGACGATGTTGTCAATTTCAATCTCAATTTCGTTAGCAAAGCCACATGGCCTCCTTAGTTTCTAGCGATAATTTTTCCATCTCAAGCGAGAAGCACGATATGAAAATTATCACAAAACAAAATTAAAGGAAAAATGCACAAAATAGCGATAAATAGAAAATAATACATGGTAACATATCTGTATCATATGTCATATCATCCCGAGACACCAATATCACCCCAAGGGCCTGTAAGCCCCAGGTATGATATTTGTCAAGGGTGATATGGCATGTGATACAGATTTTGCCAGGTTTTATATGCTTTATCATATATATCAATAGGAGAGTTATATTATATGAACTGTTCACTGGGTTCCCTTATTTCCTCTTTTGTCTTGTTTTAAAGGGGCACTAGCTGTCAAATTCATGGTCACCGAAAAATGTAGGGGTGTAATAAAGGGTGCGCATCAAAGTTGCACGATATAGATTAAACAGCAGGCTATTTATCAAATTTTCTAAACTAGTGTATTTACTACTCAACATATGATAAAAGGATATATTGACCTTAAAGAAGTATATTGATTGATGACGAAGTTTGAGGTCAATATACTTTTTCAGGTCGATATCCCATACAAAGGCTATATTTGTGATCTTAATAATTTCAGACCATATTTATATCAAAATCGTCAATGTTGGAATTTTATAGATATCATATTGTCTCCTTGTGCTTTTTGATGTGCAAAGTGTTTTTTGCTATCCACCGTTTTCTCTCTACCATCGAAAATATAGTTTAACATTTGACTTTCCATAAACGAATCAAATTTGTTGAAATGTACAAATTAATAATATATGTATCTATACCCTATTAAAGAATACACATTTGACTCTGTCGGAGCTTAAAATACAATATTGTTATCTCCATTCTTATGAAACTGACAGAAAACAACGTTAAAATCTGTCGTATGTGCTTGCGCATACGTCCAATAGTATCAATTGTCAAATGATGCCATGTAAAAAAGTGACGTTATCCAATCACAATGAACGTTACAAACGTTGTTGCATAGAATGCGTTTTTTGGTGTCTGGAATTTAGTCATAATTTAGCCCTATTTCATTTTTGTCTTGCCTACACAAAGAGTAAAATAATGAGACAAAAAAAGAAATAGTTTTTCCCGGGGCATCGTCTTAAAAAAGTATCTGCTTATATAAATGTTAAAGAAAAATGTGGTATAAGTGCAAATGAGACAACTCTCTGTCCAACATCCACATGTGGAAAAGTAAAGCATTATAGGTCAAAAGCATGGGCTTCAACAATGAGTTTTGGCTCAAATCGAACAACAAGTTACAAAGGGCCCCAAAAATGATTAGTTTTAGACCATTCAAAAAGGAAAATCAACGTCTAATCTTTATAAAAACGGGAAACAATTATGAACCACATTAACAAACAATGATCATTGAACATTAGCTTCCTGACTACAATGTATATAAAAAGATTAAGAGAACAAATGACACAGAAATTAACAACTGCTATGTACTTCAATAAGCAGAGTCAATACTGCATAGTCGGCTATAAATGGCATTTCATTGTGAAAGTTATGATGTAGTACGAGTAGTTAAATAGAAGCCACATACGGTAAGTTAATAATATGTTATAATATAAGGACATATAAGTCACGTGTACATCTCATTTCTATGGAGATTTTTGTAATTTAAACCCCTCAATTATTAGATAGATTTTTCACATAGCTTATTAAAGTTAAGATTATGTTAGTGAAAATTCTTATTCACCTGGTGGAATATTTAATTATCGGTATTTAAATGGATATTTGGAAAATACAGGTAGTTTCAATAGCCCTCTATCTAACGAAAAAATAACTATCTGTAAAGTGGGATGAACTCCGAGAAAACTTTTGAGAATTGTTTCCTGTCGACCCCTTTATTTTCTTTTTTTAGAGGGCGGAAAATTCTATAAAGGGATTTGGATTTTACTTCATAAAACATTCCACAAAAAGGGACGGTGCTATTCGAGGTACGAAGCAACCATGTTGATCCGGATGATGCAAGTCCGAAGTCGTTTTTATTAAGATTTTGCAGACGCTCCTTTAGAGTTCCTAACAGATTGTCAAATTATCCAAATATCTGTGCATTATAGTATCTTTTTAACTACATAATGCAATTTTATTTGGTAATCTTACGGTCACTATTTTCATCATTTTCGTTGTTAGCCTACTGTCAAGAAAATCTGTATAATTAGGTACGTACAACAAATGTTTACAATTTACATGTTCAAACTATTAAAAGCCGGGAAGGCAAAGAAGGTCCGAAAAACTGGCATAATGTCTTTTAATGAAAAATAACCAACAATTAAGTTGGTATGAACATATTAAAATTGCCCTCAAAGAGAGCCCCAAAACTAGTCATAGTGGTTATGAGCGTAAACCGGTTTAGACGTGTTTATGAAACACTAAAAAAGTCCGATTACTCTGAAACTTGCTATGGGAATGATGAATAAGATGCAAGCGGAAACTGAATAGATAGCAGCTTCTTACCAGCAATTCTTCTAAACCCTTCCATAACTTGGATAGCCTTCTCACCAACGGGAAAAGAAATGACATGCTGAAATACTGTTATAATTGCCTGACAAACGTCTCTGCAGGCCCTCCCAGTTGCTGATTCAGATACATTTAAACTATCCCCCACTAAACTCAAGTGAGTGCCTGTTGCCACAAATCTTAGAAACAACAATAACTGAGTAACGGGAGATAGGGCAAAATTCCTCCTAGTTTGACGCTCGAGAAAATGGTGAATTCCATTTAATATATAAGTGATGGTCGGTCGACGAAACCTATATCTGTCAAATAACTCATTGTCATCCATAAACTCAAGTGGATTGAGCCTGTCTCTGAAAACCCTCGGCCTAGGCAGGTTTCTCTGTCTGCGATTGCGAACTCTCATGCGGCGTACATGGACAGCGGCCATTGTTTATATAATACTTAAGTCTTAATTTTTGACTTAAGTATGGCTTTGGCTGTTCTCAAATATTTAAGAATATTCTTAACTTTTGAGTAAAAAAAACCTGAGAATTTTTTTATGGCGGGGTATTTTGCTGAGAATAAAAAAATTGAGAAAATTCTCAGGCTGAGTAAAAAAACTGTACTCAAATAGTTTTATGGCGCCGGGGCCAGGTCTCAGACAGGGTATATACTGTGACATTCCCGGCTTAGGGCTTATATCCAGCATATACACTGGATTTTTTTTCGTGAATTTTGATAGATAGTCTTTTCCGTATAATTAATTATAAGTTTTGAAGTGGATTTGACATTCCCGTCAAAATGTAACAGAACAAAGGAAAGCATGCATAACAAAGAAACTCAAACTGGGGTGATCTGGTAGGGGTGTTACGGCTCAGAACAAAGGGCTGGGATGTAATTAAAGAAACACCAAATCATACAAGTAGTGTTTAATATCATAAAACTAGTGAGTACTTGTTAGTAATAATAATTCTGAAATTCACGTTTCTTTATTCTACTTTTTCAATTGTTTTCAAAGCATTTAGAAAAAAGTGGACTTGTATTTTAGATAAAAAGTGGAACAAAGGGAAAAAATGACAGAAACAAAGGTAAACCAAAACACACAGAAAACTATATTTTTGGCAGCACAATATATATTTGCAACTAAAATATGTCTTAGATACAGGATTAGATACACTTGACAAGGAATGTTTACTTTTGTAAAAATCATACAAGCACACTCAATTATTTAAACATACGTATGTGGTTATAAGTAAAAAGCATACAAAAGCATGTCACAATATAATATATATGTTATTAATGATGGTGAGGATAAGTACTATATATTCCATGGTTTTTACGATTAGATATATTTGAACTAAAAAATCTAGTAGTTGGTATATATAATTTGTAAATAAAAATAATGTTGTTGACCCTTTGAACTAATATCAATCACTGGCAACGTTACATGAGATGGTGGCTTATGCAAGTCAGTTCTGCATTTGACTTACAATGTTGGCACACATGTAGTTTTGAAATAAATAGATGCGAATCCAGTATTTTTATAACTGGTGGGAGAGGGGTAAACTATGTAACTTTATGAATGGAACATAAAGAGGTAAATTGTATTTATACAATTTCTTGAGAGGCGACAGAACTCAATTATAAGGATTATATTCCAAACACTAAAGACAACAAAAATAATACAAATAAATTATCTTTCTTTCCAAACAAATTAAAGGCAGATATATTTTAGAATTTATGGTAGATCCTCAGTCGTGGAATTATATGAAATTGGACACGTGTTATCATTGCTATGCTTCGCATACTTTCCTCTTAGATTCGTGTTGGATTTTGTGTTAGATATTACAGTATGATAAATATATTTATGTGCTTTATGCGTAGTAATTTTAGTCGCGTAGTACCTATTATAAGAACCGGTTGGAATTTCGAGAGTAGTATATGAGAAAGTTTTTTTTTCAGTTATCGAGGTTAGGCGGTGACTACGTCGATTAATACAGTGTAAACATAATGTCCGACAACGAAAATAATCATAATGAAGACATGGATAAAGATACGATTGAACATACATAGGGAGAAGATGTTTCTAACGCTGTTTTTTGTCGTCGCTAATTAAGACCTACATGAATAACAAAGTAACCGGTCTCGAGAAGAATTTGAACTATTCGACCAATAGTTTAGCGAAAAAGGAAAATAAGTTAGAAACCACCTATAAATTCAAAGACAACAAGGTCTATTTAGACCTTAACGGAGATGTGTTGGACAATTTAGATTCCGCTTTATCGTGCATCGAGAAGAAAGAGTCCGAATAAAGCCATTTCGTACTTAAAAGATTATAAAGAGCTGCTGAATAAACGGAATAAACATATAAGGATCGCGGATAAGTCCAAAGGGGTTGGTAGACTGTCAGTGAATGCTTATCTGATGAGCTAGCGAGTGATTCGGAAGATGAGAAACACATTACGGCCGCGAATAGCAGGACAGTCAAAAAAATCAAGGCAGATAAGACGGAAAACAACAGCATAGTAAAAAAAGACCCACAGAAGCGGCTAGTTCGTCATATCAACAGGCGCACAGTGGTGGAAATTCTGGTGTTAATGGTTTGTAACTTCAGCCCTTTTGTGAAGGGACATCTGTCTGTGGAGATCAATGCCTGCAGAGTACAGTAAAACCTTCCAATGTCTGTTATAAGTGTGGATTCTACTAACATTTGGCGATAAAATGTCACAGACAACGCAAGAATAGACTATCCAGAGCACCTCCTTCTTAAAGAAAACAGTCAAGAAATGTTTAAGGTACATGAACAATTTGATATTGACACTTACTTTGAATGTGAAAAAGATGTAACTGTGAAGGGCAGATTAAAACGTCTTTACATTTTTGGGTTAAGATTTGTACAACAAATTTTGTTTATAATATAATCAAAGAAAGTTATAAATTTCCTTTTTTACAGGAACCTACTTCTGTATTTAAAAAAAATTATAAGTCTGCTTTAAAAATACAATTTATGTACATGAAGCTTTTTTAGATTTGCTCAAAGGCGGGTTAGGTTAAGATGTATCGAACAGACCGCACGTTGTGAACTCGCTGACCGTAGCAATCAGCACAAAAGGTAAACATGGACTTGAACTAGAGTTGAGACATGTAAAGAAAACGGTGCTAGTAAACAAAGTTAAATTCGAAGAAGTGAGATCAAGTGAAAGTTGCTTAAAAAATACATTACAAATAATTCCGTTGGATTTCTACTGTATTACAAAGATTTGTACTATGAACACTAAAATATTCCGAGATAACTTCGATACTTCCGTGTAATGAATTACATGTCAGCCTATATTTGCAACCTCTATTAGATAATCATAATAGATACCAGTAGGCATTGCAGTGTCGTTGATGCCGCATTTTACATTATTAAGTAGGTACATCATATTGCAGGCGTAAAGAATCCTTATGATTCAGATTTTGGAAGAAGTATACTAGATGCATCTAAGTTATCTAGACCGATTCAGGAAAAGACACCAGTGGAACCAGATATTTTGAAAAAAAAAATATAAATTCTTTAACAAGAAGTTGAGATCACTTAAAGATATTCGTTTACTGTGTATATGTGTTGTTTTTCAGATATAATGAACTATGTAATATTAAGGCCAAACATATTTCTTTTACTGTCGAATATGCAGATATTTTAATAGAAAAGAGTAAAACTGATTGTTATAGAAAAAAGGAAGAATGCTTATATTGGTAAATTAGATAGTCTTCTGTGTCCTGTAAAGAAATAAAAGTCCTATTAGGCGGATGCTAAAATAAAGATGAATTCTGATATGTACATTTTTCTGTCATTAACCTTTTTTGTAGAAAATCCTTACTCTCTAAGAATGAGAAATTATCATTTACATGAGCAGGATAAGGGATAACAGGGGCTCTTCATAGTATCGGATAATCCAAAAAAGAGTTCGGCGTATAAGCTTTTTTTCAGGCGAGGCTACCATGGTAGCTAAAAACGATATATCAGATAGACTTTTTAAGATACAAGGCCGCTGGAAATCAGACTTGTCAAAGGATGAATATGTGTCTGAAGATATGAAAAAGCGTTAATCTGTTACAAAAAAATCTTGGTTTATAACCACTGCTTTCTTTGTGCATCAACATGGTCACCGTGCTGAACAAAATCAGAAATGTGTTTCTTATTTTATACTAAGAACAATATAGTATACAGTTTGGGTTTGAAGTAGGTTGCAGAAATTAAGTAGCGATGTACACATAAATACTTTAAGTTCGTTTGAACAAGTGAATTAGAATATATACATATATTTATGTGTTTTACGCGTCGTACCTATTGCAAACAATCGGTTTGAATTATGCGGGTAGTATATAAGAAAAGGATCAGTTATAGAGGTTAGGCGGTGACGACGGTGATTACTCAATGTAAACATATTTACCGTAGTGTAGAATTGTTATGTAATTCAGAAATCATTTTTACGTGTACTTTGTGTTATATTATGATATTATGATATTTGTTTATTTTAAGTTATTCTGTGTGATTCAAATGATTTTGTGGACAGTAATATCTTGTTTGATGTTTAATACAATGACATGGTCAATCAGAAATGTGTTTCTTACTTAATACCAAGAATAAATTGTATACAGTTTGGGTTGGAAGTAGGTTGCAGAATTTAAGTTGCGATGTGCACATAAATACTTTATGATCTTTTGAACACGTGAATTAGAACATAACTATGACATTGCAGATAATAGACGATGGTTCTTAACACACTTTATAACCATATTATTTAATTAAAACATCAAAGGAAAACAAATCATATCACAATGTTAACAAATATACCCATAGAAACACTTCATAATATAATGCTAAGGTCATAGAGTAGTAATTACTTCAAGTCAGGGGTCTCTATAAAATAGTTCCTGTTATATACAAAAGTCTTTTATTGATCCATTTACTTTTACTACTGTAGATGTAGTGTTATGATTTATATATAAAACTGTCTAAAGACGAAAAGAAGACGTTGTGTGTGCTGTCTTACATTGCGAGGAACCCTGTCGGAAATCATGTAACTAACTCAAGGAAGAAAGACATTTTTGAATTTTTGAATTTTCTTTCCACATTGCATACATTTTTTAAAAGAATGCTGAAATGCACAGTCTTTGCAGCATAAAATATGACCACATGGCTTGAAAATGATAGATTTTTTCTTCTTTCTGCAAATAAAGCAACTGCTGCAGGATCTTTCCATCTGGTTGTTTTCGTCGTGCAGTCCTTCTGCTACTTGAAAAAAAAAGAAGTCAAAGCAGAATGAATAAAAAAAATAAAAAAGTGCACATAATGTTAGTCCCTTTCTTGTTAGAAATGACAACTGTTCAAATAGTAAATGGGTTTAATTCAACAAACTAGAAACCATGGACAATATGTAAGAAATGAAAAAGTGTTTTACTGATACATATATGTATACATAACATCTGAGATTGGGAGTGAGCTTCTGAGGATGTTCTAACGCTAGATCAGAAGGTAATTCTACATAACTTAGCTGTATCCACAATAAATTTGTTATGTAGAAAGATCTATAAACGGACGAAAAATTCATGATTTTTGAATAAAATAAGAAATAATATATAATACGTACTGTTTTTATAAATGCATGATATTTGTATGAAAAGCAGACTGGTTTTTATCACGGCTACAGTCGTACAGGTTTTTAAATGATACATACATAGATAAATATTAAGAATAGTTCATGAATAGAGCGTGCAAGAAATTAAACAGCAGCAGTTAAGGTGCATTTGCAGAAAAAACTCTACCTTTTAACATTATTGTGAATGTTGTATAACTTTAAACTTTTTTTGTTATTCAGCTTGTGGATATTCGGTCAAATTCTACTATGCTGTTTTCTTTATGCGATTTATGTTTATGTCGAAATATGATACTAGACTTTCATTTTAAGTGGAGAGCGATTCATTTCTATTGTCCATGAGATGCACTTTCATAGAAATCAATTAATTTCCATCATAGAAAGTCATAACGCCTTACAATTGACGCTTGGATGACTAGTAATTATTTTTCTTCAATGTGGAATATTAAAAATGGCAAATAGGTTTAGTAGTTGCAAATGATTGCTAACAAAATGTACGACTAGCCTGCAATTCAAATTGTAAATATCTTTAATATCAAGTCATTAAAAAAGATTATTGTCAGCTGATGCATGTCGATTATCATGTAAACAACATTAAAAAAAAACCATCGGACTTTCAAAAGAGAGGCGAAAGATACACGAGGGACAGGCAAACTTACAGATCGAAAATAAACTGACAACACCACGGCTCAAAACGAAAAACAGAAACAGACAAATAATAGTAAACAAGACACAACATAGAAAATTAAAGACTAAGCAACACGAACCCCACCAAAAACTGGAGGTGATATCAGGTACTCCGGAAAGGGTAAGCAGATCCTGCTCCATATGTTACACCTGTCGTGTTGCTCATGTTATTACAAAACCAGTAAATAGTATAATTCGGTAGGTTACATTCGTGAAAATTGAAGGGTACGACATAATCCGATACGATATTATTTGTAAAATGGTTATTCAATAACGGTCGATCAACTCGTGCTGGCGTTATTGTAATTTAGGAAGGGATGATTTCAACTTCACCATTTTGAACTCTTGATTTAAAAGCCTCATAGTGAGCAGTAACCCTCTATCAAGGAAATCGTGATGAACAAAACAAGCCTGGCAAATATTCCACATAAGCATTTATGGTTAAAATAAATCACATTCAGTAATTAATATTATAGATTCAGCTGCTTTAAATACACGTTTTTGTTAAATTTATTCGGTTATAATATATTGACAGGTTGTATTATAATGAAAATTTGTCAAACTATACATTCAAATCAATTAATTTGTCTTTTCAAAAAGTAAACAAAAGCAGTTTTACCTATCATTATTCATTCTACAATAGACATACTCGCATGCGACAGTGAAAATGAACTAACTGGATTTACACTTTTCATACACTGATTTAACGCGGTCATTTAGAGCTGGGTTGAAAATATGTTAACTGTTTTAGGATGATTTTTTGTGAAAGATTTTATGTATGGCTAATTTCAGAAAATGTATCAAAGGATACTTGGAGACAGGACAATTTTTTAAGCCCTCTCTTTTTTTCCCAAAGTCCGTTATGTTTTGTTTTCTGTAAAATTCCATTACTTTTACGTATCTGTAAATTATGAACATTTCCATTGTACTAATGAACTGCTACCTGATATCATTATGTACTTTGAAAGAGAACTGGTAATATTCTTCGTAAGGGATTGAACATCAGATGACTAATTCGTTTGCTCTGCCAAATAATTTCAAGAGTGTGTGAGTGATAAATGTTTCTTAAACTTGATCTGACTTTATAGTGATACTGTAGGAGCACATGGATAATATTAGTTTTATCAATCATCCGAAACAGTGGAAAATAGAATCAACCGTTTTGTTATTTGATTTTGCCATATTATTATGGATTTTCCGAATGGATTTTCCTCTAAGTTCAGTATTTTTGTGATTTTACTTTTTTCCAATACTGTTTTGAGATTTTATCTGCATATACATGTCAGGTATTTATAAATATTTCAATTTTGGATGCAACACGTCTTCTGATTGGCTCAAAGACATATCTTTGTCATGTGATTTTGACGTCATGAACGTATTTTTACGATAAATCCGTTAAAATGAAATTTAGAATTAAATTATAATATATGATTGTAATATTTTTTCGGTCTATTATAAATAATATTAAAAGGGGGTGCACACTTTAAATTCAGTGTGCATCGCATTTTTAATGTTATTTCTTCATAGAATTAAAAAAATATTACAGTCATTTCTTAAATTTAGTTAACTAATGTCTGACTCTCCAGTGCAAGACCAGTATGGATGCTAAATTTTATGCATACGGTCGTCGTTCAACCAACGTAAAACAACCATTTAAGCAACTCTACCACGAGTATGAATAGAATCTGGTTTTGATTAAGAGTACAACTTCTGACCAAAAATAGTTAACATAACACAAATAAAGAAGAAAAATAAACGATCAAAAATAAACTGATAAGACCGTCGACATCGCAATTCAGCCAATATAAAATTGAGAATGTAAATGGGGAATGTGTCAAAGAGACAATAACCCGAACAATATGCATATTTTTTTTGACCTAAGATCATTGAAGCTATTTATTTATCTCCAACGTCTCACGCTACATAATAATAAGGAGATGTACTTGAGATTTGATTGTCAATACGGCAACTATCCAACAAGTTCAAATGAAGTGGATACAAGCAATAATAGACTTCTAAACGACCTTCAAGAATGAGAGAATTCCATACTTCATTGTCGATCATAATAAAAGATTATTATGAAAATATAAAACTGCATAATTTGAATCAAATGATTTGTTGAAAACTAAAATGCAGACATAAACCAACAAAAAACATTGAATTACAGGCTTGTATCTTAGAAAAGGCACATACATAATGTGGCCGGGTTAAACTCGTTGACCTGGCACAGTGGTATATATAAGAACAAACTATAAAAATCATTTGAAAAGGGCTGAACTCATCAGATCAAATCAAAGCATTAAACATAGACCGGATGCAAAGCGTATCTATACATACCACAACAAAACATAAAATTAAGTAAATTTCTGAAAGAACTCAGTTACTGACAGCTATTTCAAAGCAAACACCAACTAATTAAACATTATATATATCTGAGACAAACAAATCAATAAATAAACAGAAAAATACTAAAAGATTTAGTGTGAAGATGTCATTAACAGTCTTAACAGTCAAAGAAACATGACCTTTTGCAATGCCGATTGGAATACTTTCAATGTGTATCAGCTGCAAAGGGAATTCGCACTCAGTCAAAATTTCGCCTTCCGTAAAAATTAAGTCAGATGACAAAATCTGGTATCTAAGAATTAAGACCGTGAAAACACGTCGTTGGACAGTTGAGAAACCTATACATTTCGTATCAGTCAACCAATTCGTGACACCTCTGTCATGTATCAGTTTTTATATATTTTAATTGTGTATCTTTGATTTGGGGCTACAAAACTTCTGCATTTAGTGCAAAAATACAAAAGCTACAAAAATGAGTCTTATCTTAGACTCAAGTCAATGAAAATGTCTGAAGGCAACGTTGTCCTCCTACAGTTGAATTTGGCTAATTTGGCTAAAGTTTTAAATGACTATCGGCCATAGGGCTCTGAAAGTATGTTGGTATGTATACATTCTTTACTTTCGAGTTTGAAATGTTAATCCAGAAAAGTGTGTCGGACGTACATTTTAAAAAACTAAAAAAAAAAAAAATCCAAATTTGAAAAAATGTGTCAAAGATTTATCACAGAAATACATATTGCGACAAGATATAATTGAATATATGATTTGCTGACGTCGTTTTGTTTATCATCTCATAGACATAATTCTGTCATGTGACCGTGACGTCACCGACGTTTTTTCATGATTTAATCTGGTTTAAAATCAAATTATAATTAAATTATAAGAAATGACAGTAATATTTTTTTCTGTTTATTCAAAATAACATCAACAATGTGGTGCACACTTAATAATAACCCGCTCCGCCGGTTATTTAGTATGCACCGCATTTTTCATGTTATTTCTTCATAGACAGAAAACAATATTACAGTCATTCCTTAAATGTTTAATATTATTTTTTGTTCGATTGATTCTTTGTTGTTTTTAGCTTTTTGATAAGACCCTTGTTTAACATATTCTATTTAAGTCTGAAATATTTTGCAAAAAACATGTCCGAATAATGGGTCTTATCATATATTTCATTTTATATTAAATATTAAAATCTAGTTATATTTTGCATTGCTTAGTTGCCAAAAACTACATAGTCCTGCCAACATTTACATTATAAGATGCGCAAACTTTATGTTGTTCTTTTGTTGTGCTGTTTCATCATATCAAGGTGGTGATTATGAACAAAATGATATAAATTCCAAAAAAACATTTATTATTTGTTTAGTGCAAGTACATTTAAACTGTGTACGACTTGATTTTTTGACACGACTAGGCGAGTAATCGGCGTTTTTGATAGCATTGCTAGCAGATAATAAGATGTACGAAGTTGAAAATTGACAACCGAATTATATTTGACTTCATTATTTTGCTTTGTATCGATATAATGAGTCAAGTCCTTTTCAATTAAGTTTTTCATATTGTTCTTCTTTGTTGTGTTGCTAAACCACTGCCCATTTCAAGGCGATGAGAGTGTTGAGAGTTCGCAAACATATTTAACGCCGCCATATTCTGTATGTTCCTGTCCTAAATCAAGGGTATGTTATGCAGTGACTTCGTTTATTACTGTATATTTGTTTTTCGATAATTGTTTAGAACAAAAGTCAGGTCATTGGTTTTTTTTCTGTTGAGTTGCTTTTCATTGCTTGCTGAGATGTTTGGGTTTTACTTATTGCTGTATGCTCTATACCGACCTAACAGGTACGTCATTTGATCTCAGGTGAATAGTTGTCTCATTGGAAATCTTACTGCATCTTCTTATTATATATTACTGTGATTTTTCATAGAATCTATTGTATTCCAAATGAACTACTTTTAAAGCAGTTGCTATTGAAAAGCATTTAATATATAATATAAAATTGAGAATGGAAATTGGGAATGTGTCAAAGAGACAACAACCCGACCATAGAAAAAACAACAGCAGAAGGCCACCAACAGGTCTTCAATGTAACGAGCAATTCCCGCGACCGGAGGCGTCCTTCATCTGGCCCCTAAAGAAATATATACTAGTTCAGTGATAATGAACGCCATACTAATTTCCAACTTGTACACAAAAAATTAAAATTAAAATAATACAAGACTAACAAAGACCAGAGGCTCCTGTCTTGGGACAGGCGCAAAAATGCGGCGGGGATAAACATGTTTATAAGATCTCAACCCTCCCCCTATACCTCTAGCTAATGTAGAAAAGTAAACGCATAACAATACGTACATTTAAAATTCAATTCAAGTGAAGTCCGAGTCTGATGTCAGAAGATGTAACCAAAGAAAATAAAGAAAATGACAATAATACATAAATAACAGCAGACTACTAGCAGTTAACTGACATACCAGCTTCATACTTCAATTAAACTGATTGAAAGATTATGATTTCATCATATGAATATCAGGCACAATCCTTCCCGTTAGGGGTTTAGTATCATACCATCATTACATATATGAGAAGAACATAACCCGTGTCATGCCAACAACTGGTTTGTGAATAAATGTGTTTAGTTCCGATGCAAAGACCCTATAAGTCAATCAATATTAACGCCAAAATATGCAATCTTTAATGACCTGACAACAATATCGTAACTCTATCCCTTCTTAATAAGTCTATTTAAAGGTTTTGTTAGTTTCTGTGATGAATACTGACATTTTTGTGCTTTATAAAGAATATTTCCATAAAAAATTGGATGTGAAATACCTAAACGTATAAGAAGTCTGCATGTTGAGCTATATTTACGAATGATGTCCTTATACCGATGATAAAATTTAGTAAATGTTTTGACTAGTTTGTGATATCGAAAACCCTGGTGTAATAATTTTTCAGTAATACATAAATTTCACTCGTTAAAATCTAAAACATTGTTACATACACGAGCGAATCGTACAAATTGAGATATATAAACACCGTAAGATGGTGACAAGGGAACGTTATCATCATAAAATGGATAATTAACGTTAGGAAATGAAAAATCATCTCTTTTATCATACATTTTAGTATTAAGCTTTCCGTTAGTGATATAGATATCAAGATCGAGGAAAGGGTAGTGGTCATTGTTAGTATAAGCTTTATTTAAAGTAAGTTCAACAGGATAAATTTCTTTAGTATACATACTGAAGTCGTCATTATTGAGAGCCAAAATGTATATATTTTAACACTTATATGTGATTCTTGTATGGGAACAAAACATAACCATTTGGAGATTGTGATAATATATTGAATAGAATTGTTTACACGCGAAAAAAAGATATCAGCGAAAATTTGTTTACTAGTTTTTCATTAGTTGTATGATATCTGTTCATTATGTTATCCACTTTTCCGTGGAAAGACCTATTTGTTTTGATCTGATTTTCTAGTTATGAGACCTTCTTCGCAACATTAATAGAAAGCGATCAATCATAAGTGATAGACACCCAGGGTCTTTTAATTTGAGGTCATTGGTAAAAAAAATTTAATAGGTCAAGGTCAAAGATTAATGTCATATTCTTAAATTCCGACATGTCGTAACACATATATTGTGGTTAAAAATTAATGGTATGCTAACTTTAATTTGTAGTTTTCTCCTCTCTTATATTTAAAATTATATGTATGGTGATTTACCTCGGTCACCATATATAATGAAGACCTAGTGTCTTTTTTTTCTAGGTCTTTGGTTTCTGACCTTTAAATTGAGCTCAAGGTCATAGGTAATTTTGACGTTCCAGATTTAAACAGTTGCTTTAACTTCATATGTATACACGATAAAGCCATGGGACTTTTTGCATTAAGTTTCAAGCCATTTTGTTTGATACTTTTCCATCATACACTACATGAATCACAGAACTGAATCATATCGAACACATGAACTAAACCATGACACCATGTCATTGGATGTTCAGTTATCTTTAATTATTCGCAAATGCAGCTAATTTTGGACTACTTAACGGCATGTTTATATAATAATGTAACATACAGTAAACATCTCTTCTTTCTTCATGCACAAGAAACGAATCACAACTGTTTAAGTTTTCCATACTGAGACATTATCTGTGTCAAATCAAGTCATGTCTAACTTTACCAAACTATTACAAAATTACTGTTCTAAACGCTCCTCGATATGATGAGGTAACAACTCGAGGTTATGGTGAAGTGAACTTCAGTAGTGCTTATTGAGGAAGCTTATAAACAAACCTGCATAGAAGAATCCGGCCAGTGCTGTATCCCTAGGTGCCTGATCTAAATATCCGGGCCAACCCTGGAATGTACTGATCCTAACACTCAGATTAGAATAAGCTGGATATCTTGGTCTGTCTATTGTAATACCCAAGTCCTCAGCCATGTCTCTGTGTGCAGGTGTGCTCTGTTCTCCCTCTAATACAGAATGGTCTCTGTCAACTGGAGGTTGACTAGTCGCACTGTGCACTTCCTTTGGTGGCTGTAGAAGAGATAAAACACTTCTAATTATCTTTTGTTTTCTAATGAACTTATTGTGTCCAAAATTCATTATTGGATAGTTAAATAAATAAATTTGGCCGTGTGTTATTTTGTTAATTTAGAGTCGTTTACCTGAAACCCTTAACTGACGTTAGGCACCCAACTATACGATCTTACCATTTCTTTTTGTTTCTTTTTTCCAATAGTCTCAAACCATCTCTGACCTCTGTTTTGTCTATCAAATGAACTATTTGAAAACCATCTTAGATGTTCTACACAGGGATCATCACTTTCATCCCAATTGCGTATACGTAATCCACTGGTGCAATTGTCGTTATAGCCTGAAAAAAATACGAATATTGAACAAAATGATATAAATTCCAAAAAACATTTGTTATTTGTTTAGTACAAGTATATTTAAACTGTGTACGACTTTATTTTTTGACACGACTAGGCGAGTAATCGGCGTTTTTGATAGCATTGCTAGCAGATAATAAGTTGTATGAAGTTGAATATTGACAACCGAATTATATTTGACTTCATTATTTTGCTTTGTATCGATACAATGAGTCAAGTCCTTTTCAATTAAGTTTTTCATATTGTTCTTCTTTGTTGTGTTGCTAAACCACTGCCCATTTCAAGGCGATGAGAGTGTTGAGAGTTCGCAAACATATTTAACACATCCATATTCTGTATGTTCCTGTCCTAAATCAAGGATGTGTTATGCAGTGACTTCGTTTATTACTGTATATTTGTTTTTCGATAATTGTTTAGAACAAAAGTCAGGTCATTGGTTTTTTTCTGTTGAGTTGCTTTTCATTGCTTGCTGAGATGTTTGGGTTTTACTTATTGCTGTATGCTCTATACCGACCTAACAGGTACGTCATTTGATCTCAGGTGAATAGTTGTCTCATTGGAAATCTTACTGCATCTTCTTATTATATATTACTGTGATTTTTCATAGAATCTATTGTATTCCAAATGAACTACTTTTAAAGCAGTTGCTATTATAAAGCATTTAATATATAATATAAAATTGAGAATAGAAATGGGGAATGTATCAAAGAGACAACAACCCGACCATAGAAAAAACAACAGCAGAAGGCCACCAACAGGTCTTCAATGTAACGAGCAATTCCCGCGACCGGAGGCGACCTTCATCTGGCCCCTAAAGAAATATATACTAGTTCAGTGATAATGAACGCCCTACTAATTTCCAAATTGTACACAAAAAATTAAAATTAAAATAATACAAGACTAACAAAGACCAGAGGCTCCTGTCTTGGGACAGGCGCAAAAATGCGGCGGGGATAAACATGTTTATAAGATCTCAACCCTCCCCCTATACCTCTAGCTAATGTAGAAAAGTAAACGCATAACAATACGTACATTTAAAATTCAATTCAAGTGAAGTCCGAGTCTGATGTCAGAAGATGTAACCAAAGAAAATAAAGAAAATGACAATAATACATAAATAACAGCAGACTACTAGCAGTTAACTGACATACCAGCTTCATACTTCAATTAAACTGATTGAAAGATTATGATTTCATCATATGAATATCAGGCACAATCCTTCCCGTTAGGGGTTTAGTATCATACCATCATTACATATATGAGAAGAACATAACCCGTGTCATGCCAACAACTGGTTTGTGAATAAATGTGTTTAGTTCCGATGCAAAGACCCTATAAGTCAATCAATATTAACGCCAAAATATGCAATCTTTAATGACCTGACAACAATATCGTAACTCTATCCCTTCTTAATAAGTCTATTTAAAGGTTTTGTTAGTTTCTGTGATGAATACTGACATTTTTGTGCTTTATAAAGAATATTTCCATAAAGAATTGGATTTGAAATACCTAAACGTATAAGAAGTCTGCATGTTGAGCTATATTTACGAATGATGTCCTTATACCGATGATAAAATTTAGTAAATGTTTTGACTAGCTTGTGATATCGAAAACCCTGGTGTAACAATTTTTCAGTTATACATAAATTTCTCTCGTTAAAATCTAAAACATTGTTACATACACGAGCGAATTGTACAAGTTGAGATATATAAACACCGTAAAATGGAGACAAGGGAACGTCATCATCTAAAAAATGGATAATTAACGTTAGGAAATGAAAAATCATCTCTTTTATCATACATTTTAGTATTAAGCTTTCCGTTTGTGATATAGATATCAAGATCGAGGAAAGGATAGTGGTCATTGTTAGTATTAGCTTTATCTAAAGTAAGTTCAACAGGATAAATTTCTTTAGTATACATACTGAAGTCGTCATTATTGAGAGCCAAAATGTATATATTTTAACACTTATATTTGATTCTTATATGGGAACAAAACATAACCATTTGGAGATTGTGATAATATATTGAATAGAATTGTTTACACGCGGAAAAAAGATATCGGCAAAAATATGTTTAACAGTATTTCATTAGTTGTATGATATCTGTTTATTATGTTTTCCACTTTTCCGTGGAAAGGCCTATTTGTCTTGATCTGATTTTCTAGTTATGAGACCTTCTTCGCAACATTAATAGAAAGCGATCAATCATAAGTGATTGACACCCAGGGTCTTTTAATTTGAGGTCATTGGTAAAAAAAATTTAATAGGTCAAGGTCAAAGATTAATGTCATATTCTTAAATTCCGACATGTCCTAACACATATATTGTGGTTAAAAATTAATGGTATGCTAACTTTAATTTGTAGTTTTCTCCTCTCTTATATTTTAAATTATATGTATGGTGATTTACCTCGGTCACCATATATAATGAAGACCTAGTGTCTTTTTTTTTTAGGTCTTTGGTTTATGGCCTTTAAATTGAGCTCAAGGTCATAGGTAAATTTGACGTTCCAGATTTTAACAGTTGCTTTAACTTCATATGTATACACGATAAAGCCATGGGACTTTTTGCATTAAGTTTCAAGCCATTTTGTTTGATACTTTTCCTTCATACACTACATGAATCACAGAACTGAACCATATCGAACACATGAACTAAACCATGACACCATGTCATTGGATGTTCAGTTATCTTTAATTATTCGCAAATGCAGCTATTTTTGGACTACTTAACGGCAGGTTTATATCATAATGTAACATACAGTAAACATCTCTTCTTTCTTCATGCACAAGAAACGAATCACAACTTTTAAGTTTTGCATACGGAGACATTATCTGTGTCAAAGCAAGTCATGGGTAACTTTACCAAACTATTACAAAATTACTGTTCTAGACGCTCCTCGATATGATGAGGTAACAACTCGAGGTTATGGTGAAGTGAACTTCAGTAGTGCTTATTGAGGAAGCTTATAAACAAACCTGCATAGAAGAATCCGGCCAGTGCCATATCCCTAGGTGCCTGATCTAAATATCCGGGCCAACCCCGGAATGTACTGATCCTAACACTCAGATTAGAAAAAGCTGGATATCTTGGTCTGTCTGTTGTAATACCCAAGTCCTCAGCCATGTCTCTTTGTGCAGGTGTGCTCTGTTCTCCCTCTAATACAGAATGGTCTCTGTCAACTGGAGGTTGACTAGTCGCACTGTTCACTTCCTTTGGTGGCTGTAGAAGAGATAAAACACTTCTAACTATCTTTTGTTTTGTAAGGAACTTATTGTGTCCAAAATTCATTATTGGATAGTAAAATAAATAAATTTAGCCGTGTTACGCCTTCCCAGTTGGTTGAGAGGAACAACGAAATCATTTTTTCATGATTTTGGGCTTTTCATCTGTTTGAAAGGCCGTATTTTCATATTCAGAACTGCCATAGGTCTAGAAATTATAGTATAAATTCCAAACACTATTTTCACAAGAACTTTTTGACAAAAGTTAACGGAAAAAAAAACCGAAAGTCATTCAAAATTTTAGAAAATGTATGATATCGTGTCAAATCTTTTCGCAGATGAATGCAGCTTGTGGCAGAAGAGACACCAAAAAGAAATTTTATTTTAATAACCGGAAATCAAAGCAATGGAAGACACTGATAACATGCATATCCATACAACACGAACAGCAAGCTTAATTTGTAAGAAAAAAGTTATTAACGTTTTCCTTACTACTACAAAATCTTAAAAAAAATAATATGATGTGCTCTTTAACCTTCAATGTGGACACATGATTCAAGACAAACAATTTGAACAGACGCAAATATATCAAATACTAATTATCAGGTCTATGATATGGCTTCCAATTGCAACATCAGTCACAATTTGTGCCATGAAAAGCTGACTTTGAGTTTCCAATTGTGTAAAAACTACTGAAAAAGTTTCATTGTATCAATAACAGTGTAAATAAAGTGCGAATACACTTAGTTCATTTTCACTGTTGTATGCTATTATGTCTATTGTAGAATAAAGGATCATGGAAAAACTGTATTCGTTTACGTTTCGAAAATACAAAAAGTGATGATCTTGAAACAAAGTTTTATCTTATTTTAATTCTGATATATCTTGTTAATGTACAATGACACTATTAAAGTTCAAACATCTGTTATAAAAGCAACATAATCTAGAATATCGATTATTAAAAGCGATCCATTTTAACTATTGATTCGATGAATTTTTCTTGTAGATTTATGTGATACTTGTAAATGGACTTGCAACAAATGAAAAAAAAGCATAATTGATTACTTTAATAATTATATCTGTTCATGATTTTGTATATGTCTATAAAAACTGACTGGCCATTTATACGTTTCCCATAGTATTGTGTGAACTGTATTGCCCTGTTTCTCTGCTTTGTGATTCGCTAGGCTTTTGAAGTTCCAAACATCTGTTTACATAATTAACACTGACATGTGTTGTTGTTTTCATTTTGGCAACTTGGTGCATGTTGTTTCAAATTATGTTTGTACAAAAATGTCATCTAGCATTTCCCACATTTATATGGATTGTTGTTCAGGTGTTTGTTGACATGGCCCATCAAATGCTGTTTTTGTAGAAATGTTTAACTACAAAATTGGCAGGTTTGATTAAAAGCTCCTGTTACTTTATGCATATGGTAAACCGGACCAGTTCTGCCAATGATATGTTTGGAACAATGCATACAGATCTGGCCCTGCCAATGCTCACAGTTTTTATGCTCATTGAGAAGCGCGTTGTCTTGAAACATTATTCTCGTATGGAGAATTTAAATAAAAAAATGTAAAGTTTTATGGTAAATTGGATAATTTTGATAATAAATTGGTGGATAAAATAAACTAGAGGCTCGTAAGAGCCTGTGTCGCTCACATTGATCTATGTGCATATTCAACAAAGGACACAGATAAATTCATGACAAAATTGTCTTTTGGTGATGGTGATGTGTTTGTAGATCTTACTTTACTGAACATTCTTGCTGCTTACAATTATCTTTATCGATAATGATTGGTCCAGTAGTTTCAGTGGAAAATGTTAGTAAAAATTTACAAATTATATGAAAATTGTTAAAAATTTGCTTTAAAGGCCAATAACTCCTTAGGGGGTCAATTGACCATTTTGGTCATGTTGACTTATTTTTCGATCTTACTTTGCTGTAAATTATTGCTGTGTACAGTTTATCTCTATCTATAATGATATTCAAGATAATAACAAAAAACATCAAAATTTCCTAAAAATTACCAATTCATGGGCAGCAACCTAAAAACGGGTTGTTCAATTCATCTGAAAATTTAAAAACTGATAGATCTTGACCTGATTGACCATTTGACTCCTTGCCAGATTTGCTCTAAATGCTTTGGTTTTTGAGTTATAAGCCAAAGCTGCATTTTCCCCTATGTTCTATGTTTAGCTATGGCAGCCATCTTGTTTGGTTTTCTGGGTCACCGGACACATTTTTTAAAATAAGATACCCCAATAATGATTGTGGCCAAGTTTGGTTCAATATGACCCAGTAGTTTCAGAGAAGAAGATTTTTGTCAAAGATAACTAAGATTTTTAGAAAAATGGTTAAAAATTGACTATAAAGGGCAATAACTCCTAAAGGGGTCAAATGATTATTTTGGTCCTGTTGCCTTATTTGTCAATCTTACTTTGCTGAACATTTTTGCTGTTTACAGTTTATATCTATCTATAATAATATTCAAGTTAATAACCAAAAACTGCAGAATTTTCTTAAAATTACCAATTCAGGGGCTGCAACCCAACAACGGGTTGTCCGATTCATTTGAAAATTTCAGGGAAGATAGGTCTTGACCTGATAAACAATTTTACCCAGTCAGATTTGTTTTAAATGCTTTTGTTTTTGAGTTATAGGCCAAAAACTGCATTTAACCCCTATGTTCTATGTTTAGCCATGGCGGCTATCTTGGAAGGTTGGCCGGGTCACCAGACACAATTTTTAGATACCCTTATAATGATTAAGGCTATGTTGGGTTAAATTTGGCCCAGTAGTTTCAGAGGAGAAGATTTTTGTAAAAGTTAACGACGACGGACGACGGAATACGACGGACGGACGACGACGGACGCCGGACGCCAAGTGATGAGAAAAGTGAGCTTAAAAGGACACCAAACTTGTTTTATAAATTCTGTTTGAAAGATAATACTACATAATAAAGTGTTAAATTTATCTTCCCGTAATAAAATGGAAACGGATTTAAATATGCAGATTGACGATAGGAATACTATTTACTTCATGCCTTTTATTACATCCAAAAATTCGTTTTTACAAATCAAATGCTTCTATCCTTTGTATAAAAAAGGTGCATATATTGAATTCGCTATATTACGGTTAACAGAATAATGCAGGGTTGTATATGTTATATCATTGGATAGAGAAGAATAACTCCCGTTCGAAATTTTTATTTCGTCGTTGTCTGAGATATCCGCGGATTCCCATTCTAAAAATAAATAAAGATTGTCTAGCGATCGCAAAAATCTAACGATTCGTCTACGTCTGCTTTATGAGACGTGCGTAAACGTAATCGTTATGAAGTCGTTAGTCGCACGCATACATTCACATTAGTCGTAATTAGCGATTGGTTTTTTTTTCAAACGGCAGCCACAGGATTTGTTTCATTTCTTCAAATATTTAGAAAAAAAAGACCTTATTTCCTGGTTACTATCCGATGCTTGCAACATATTTAATTTGCTTATAGATGACTTTTTGAGAACGTCGCATGACGACGTTTCTGTAGATTTACTTTTTCCAGTCAACATTTTTACGTTTTCCAGTCTGTTGATATTTACTGTGAACGTTTTGTGTATATTTAAATATTCAGCTATGTTGAAAGACGAGTATGATGTCAAATCATAAAAATATTAAGTGTTTAGTCTCAGGGAAAAATTGTGATATGTTTTTGTTGTTGAATGGGTGCAATTTGGGTACTCGGTGAAATGTGGGTACTGTGACGTTAGAGTTTTATATTTTATTGTATCTTTATTTCACAGACACTCATCTTTAAGAAAAAAAGTGTATTTACTTTTATAAGTCAATCAACGGTATGTATGAATATTTGTTAGATTTTTTTGGTCTTATTTAGGACATTTAATTATATTCAAAAGACATAATCATAACAACATCGATGAACCACTACATTAAGTGTGATACGATATTTATCCACTCGAGACATTTAAATTTTCAAATTTAAAACCCGAGGGACGCCGAGCGTTTTAAATATTTAAGTTTTAACTGTCGAGAGTTGAAAAATATCGTATTACACGAGATTGGGTGGTCAGGGAATCTGTTTCTTTAATGATTTTTTAAACAATATGCAGACAAATTCAATACTTCTTTTCAAATGATCTACAAAAAGATGTATTCTTTCTAATTGATGTCATCAGGCATGATCGCCTTTTACCGTGCCGTTACAATAGGAAATTCATCACAGAAAAGCAATAAAATTCGACGTCATAATCCAATTTTGACCAATGATGAACAGTAAACGAAAGATCCACACGTTGATTAAATAAAGATAATCAACATTTCAGGAAAGGGATAAATCGTGTAAGAATTTGAGAAATATATTTTTCTAATTCTTCGTCAATTTATCCCTTTCTGCACCCATTGTATAAAAAAATTTAATCAACGTGTGGTTCGTTTGATCTCAGTACTTCATTGGCTAAAATCCGATTGTGACGTGGAATTTTCTTGCTTTCTTCTGAACTTTCTATTGTGACAAAAGGCGACCATGCCCGACGACGATACATAGAAAGAACACATCATTTTGCAGGGCATTTGAAAAGAAGGAATAAGGTTGCCTGCATAATGTTAGAAAATCATTAGAGAAACAGATTCCACCACCAAATCTCGTGTAATACGATATTTATCCACTCTCGACAGTTAAATTATCAATTTTAAATTTGAAATTTAACTGTCTCCAGTGGATAAATATCGTATTACACTCGATGCATTCTATATATAACTTGTCTGATATATATATTCTTTCCAACCATACTTTTTCCATATCTTTTCGCTCTTTTCATTCCCATAATCTTACTGTAGATTTTCAATTCTTTGCCAAAACAATGGATAATTTCTCAATATTGATGCAAATATTTATTTTAATATTTTAATTATGGACACTGTCAGATTTAAAAAAAATCTATTTTTTAATGAATATTTGCAATTTAATGGTTTGGCCAAAAACCGAGAGAATTTTTTTTTTAATATATTATATATGCCAAATTGTAGATTTTACCAAAACCTTCTCAATATTTTGAAAAAGAAAGAATCATCGTGGTATTTTGCTACATATTAGTCTTTCAAAATTGCCTAATTTTACATAGATAATTTTAAAATGAATGAAAAAAAATCTATGAGATATGATTTTGAAATAAAATATCAGAACAAATGCTGCCCACCGAACTTGTTTTCATGCTTGAGGTAAATTAAAGCATATGCTGTGATATAGTCATTTCTTAGGTAAATGTAGTCAGACGTTTTTTTTTTTTTTATCTCATATTTAATATATTGTTTCTCTTTACAAGCTTCTGTAATACATTTATATAGAGACAACCAATACAATTTGACATCGCAAGGATTGGAAAGTAGAACATTTTTCTTATTATACCTGTGTTATTTTTATTAATTCTTAATCACTCTTTTCAGCTCATGGCATTCTAAAACTAAAGGGTCTTAAGAGCCTGTGTCGCTCACCTTGGTCTATGTGAATATTCAACAAAAGATACAGATGGATTAATGACAAAATTGTGTTTCGGTTATGGTGATGTGTTTGTAGATCTTACTTTACAGGACATTCTTGCTTTTTAAAACTATCTTCATCTTAAATGAACTCTTCCCATTAGTTACAGAGGAAAATATTTTGTTAAAAAATTATAAAAATTTAAAAAATTGTTAAAAATTGACTGTAAAGGGCTGTCACTCCTGAAGGGATCAAATGACCATTTGTGTCATGTGATTTATTTGTAGATTTTACTTTGCTGAACATTATTGCTGTTAACAGTTTATCTCTATCTACAATAATATTCAAGATAAGCACCAAACACGGCAAAATTTCCTTAAAATTACCAATTTAGGGACAGCAACCCATCAACGGGTTGTACGATTCATCTGAAAATTTCAGTGACGATAGATTTTGACCTGATAAACAATTGTACCCATGTCAGATTTGCTCTAAATGCTTTGGTTTTTGAGTTATAAGCCAAAAACTGCATTGTATCCCTATGTTCTATTTTTAGACGTAGTGGCCATCTTTGTTGGATAGCCGGGTCACCGGACACATTTTTTAAACTAGATCCCCAAAAGATGATTGTGGCCAAGTTTGGATTAATTTGGCCCAGTAGTTTTAGAGGAGAAGATTTTTGTTAAAGTTAACAGACGACGACAACGACGACGACGACGACTGAAGACGGACGCAAAGTGATGGGAAAAGCTCACTTGACCCTTTGGGCCAGGTGAGCTAAAAGTAGACTCATCCTTATGTTCTTCTGCCAATCAAAGAAATAAATATCACTGATAGACTGGAAGAGTTGTCTGTATAATTTCGAATAATTCTCTCTCTTTTCGGTTTATAAACAAGCTTGTGTCCCAAAGTTTACTGGTTAATGGAGTGATTCTATATGTATTTTTGTAACTCCTATACAAATTATTTATTAATTTTATTATTTTTTATAGATATTATACAGGTTATATGACACTGGAGATGAATATGTTCAATTATAACAATGTTATCGGTCCACGCAGCGATGTTAAGGCATTTTCGAGGAGTTTTTGTCAAGAGGAGGTAACTCCGCTATTACCTTATTATGTATTCATTAATGGCGGATTCCGTAAGCAGCGTCCATCGATACAATTTGATGAATACAAATTACTTGCATGCAATCGGATGAAAAAAACATACCGATATGATGCAATTTTATTATTGAATCACAAATACGGGTTTTTTTTTGCTTAATTATATTGTAAACGGTTGCAATAGCTGTTTTTGCTGCCGTTATCGTCTGCTTATTGACCCCGCCTATTTTAGAAAGACAACCAATTAGAAGCCGGATCGCTGTCATCAGATGCTTGCAGTCGGCAGAAATGAAAGCACCTTGCACCAGCAATTATTTTCTCTAATGTGTGAAAATATATGGATATAAGTAAGTGACAGCTAACAAATGTGTCAAACTAAAGAATTATAAGCTGTTTGCTTTCAATTTCATTCTTTTCAGGATCTATAAAATGGTTAGAAATGAGTAAAAGACAAATTAAGCTTTGGCAAAGAAAATTTGTACACACCTGGTTAGAACCAAACTACACGGAGAAAAATACATGAAATCGTATTTATTTAATCCCATTTTCAGTAACGCACCATCGGAAGAAATAAATATGTACGCGAGAGTGTCAATCTCGGACATTGTCCATTGCTTAGACCCCATTCACAACTTTTCATCGTGGAATTCTATCTTGTTGAACATATTTTCCCTACGCATATAGCATCTTGTGACTGGAGGACCTAATATGTACATGTAATCATAACGTCATCTGAGAGTGATTCTCGATTTTAAGATTGATCATTTCATTTGAAAATCTGGAAGCTAACATGAAAACAGCTTTGGCATTCATACCACATCTCCTTACATCTATGACAACATGGACAATTTCTCCTTCTGAAGTTTTTACTTTCTCCTTGGTAAAAATTCCACATCTGAGGGTACTGATAGTCTGGGTGTGCAGACAGAGGATTAACCCTGGTACAGCAACATGTTGTATGTGTCTGAACAAAGCTTTGAGCCTATATTTTAGTGGATGTTTGTTGTATTCATGTATAACATAGATGATCTTCATGCTTTTTTGCTGAGAGATCTATATTTTATTTTATAATTTGCTGTACCTACAGTATAGGTTTTGTGGATTATTGTCTAAACTGTAAGGTGACAAAGTTCCATATTCAATTTTGGGTGCATATTTATCTCATTCAATAGCATTGCTCACATATCCATTCGCTATTATACTTTTGTGTGTTGACGCCTTACACCGATAAGAGTTGTTTTAATACATGAAAGCTTAAAATTAGCATAGCCTTTCAAGACGTCATTAGTATTTGGACTACACACAGTGACACTCAAATGTTACGTACATCATTTTGTGTACACATAACTACAAGGTATAAATTAATATTCAATTCTGTTTCAAGTCCAAAGTGTCAGAAAAGTGTATATTTTAAAGGAGGGTAACCACATTATTTATATGCCTGTGCAAAGTCTAGTCATTTATTAATGTCTTTGGTTCCTATTTGTTTTTGAATCATGTACAATGAGATGGGATAGGAGGGGTCCTGATCCTGAAATCCCGGGCTAAAAAACACCTGATCCCTAAATCCCGGCCTTAAAAACATGAATCCTGATGTCCCGAAATTCGAAAAAAAGAATTCCCGGATCACGAAAGGGTCAATCCTGAAATCAATCGCGAACTGAGCGTAAAAAACACTTGATTCCGGAGTCCTGATAAAGGTCCTATCCCCCTCTACAGATGGAGAATGTCACACAATATTCACACAAATTCTTTCGACATTTCAATTTCAAAACAGGTTACTGATTTTTAACATCTTTTTTCAATTATTTCAAGAAAGAGGCAAACTAATTTTCATTTCAATAGGTGTTTATTCTGTATTGAAAAACAAGTGTGTATTTAAGTATTACGTACAAATACCTTACACTTTTACATACAAATTTAATGGAAATAAAGAAATTTTATTGCAAGATATGCTCAGGTTAGAGTTATATACATTTATGAAATCTCAACTTAAAATCCTTTTATAATACTTTTCTCCATTTTTTTTAATTTACTTTACTTTCATACTCAAATATCGTTGAATAGTTATTCATGTCAGGCATTTTTTCAGCATGATAAGCTATGTTCTATGAAAATAGGAGGAAAATACTGATTTTTCATTGGACATGAATGGATGAGTATGTTTTAACATGCTGTATTGTATCAATACTCGTACTTGCATATGGAAATTATTGGAATACTAGTTTTAAAAAAAAAATCAAAAAAGTGTGGAACTCAACTTTCATATCAATACACATATTGTACCAAATTGTATTCAAATACTTATAAAAGCATTTGAAACTGATGAAAAATTTATAATGCTTGTATCAACTAGCTGCTTAAATTTATCATGTTACTTTTTTACATTAATTCGTAAATAGTGATTTGGAAATATGGATACAGAAGTCATCATCGTGTAACAATTATAAAAGGAACAATTTAAAACAACACAAAAACATATTCATTGATTTGCGTGTCTGACGTCACATATTTTTGTCGTTCAAAAATTATACAAACAATTTTAAAATTTCACATGGGCACTGTTATCATACAAAGACATTATATTTAAAATAAAGTAGCTGTTCGACAATTATTTTCTTAAAGTAAGTTAAAATGATATGTCAAAGTTGGCAGTAGATAATAAAGATTTTCATGATATGTCATCAACTTATAATTAGAAATCTGATCTACCTCAAAATCCGGAGTGGTGAAACAGATCCAGCATGGCTGATTCAGAAACAATAGTCATGCACATTAAAAGCAGATTTAAGTAAAATTTTAGACCAATATATACTTCCTTCTTAAAAATAATGAGGCGTACCTTAATTAAATATTGATATACAGTCTGAGTTTTAGAGGAACTGCCAGTATTTTTTCAGTTCAAGGTGATATAGCTCAAATACAAGACAATGTTCTGAATAACGAACTGCAGTTAAACACAAAAAATGTCTCAATATTTCCCCACAATTATGTGGGTCAGAGTGATTTCACTATGTAATATTTTGTAAAATACAATTTGACCTGGCTTCCGCCTCATCTAACAGTTCTAAATATTTTGATGTTTTGTAGCAATAATTCTTCGTAAAAACGTTCCTGGGAATCCGATCCAAACAAAGATTGATTGTAAAAATATCTGATCATTTAATAAACTAACAGTACACATAATGTTCAAACTAACTAATGCTGTCATCATATATATACTGCAGCTGTCCTATTTGAGCAGTCAAATTGCATTGACTGTATATTTATATGTGATATACAGTAACTGACCGTATATCACATTGTTTATGACGTTGACAATGCGTTTCCGTAGAATTTAATTTATGACGCCAATAAAACATACAGGTTCGCAGAAATTATACGTTGTTCGCTCCAAATTAAAAAATGATTGTTTTAACCCTCAAAACTTCATTTAGAACACTTATATGAGTTGCATTATATAAAGAACAACCATACATTGTCTCGAAATATTTATCGGTTATTTGTACTCGGCTCGAAACAGGTAGAAATGCTCGGCACAGCCTCGCTTTCTACCTGTTTCTAAGCCTTGTACAAATAACATTGATATTTCGAGACAATGTTTGGTTATTCTACATGAATAGTAAGCTGGTAAACTCAAGTAGTGCTTATTAAGAAAGCTTATAAAGGCCGTATACTTGAACTATACTGGTTTGCTTTTATAAATTGTTATTTGGAAGGAGACTTCAGGACAAAGTGGATGATTTTTCTTTCCTATTATTTTTGAATTTTTAGACGTCGATACGTTTTGAATTTTAATCTTTTAATCAGCGTAATCTACGTTTTACTTGTAAAGTTTACCTGTTTAACAATGTTTATTCCCGCCACATTTCGTATGTGACTGTCCAAAGTCAGGAGCCTGTGGTGTCGTTTGTTCACGTCTGTTATAATTGTTTTTCGTAAATTGTTCTGTTATAAATAAGACCGTTATTTGTGTCGTTTGAACTGTTTTTGTATGTCGATGTCTCTTATGGCCGACTGTACGGTTTAAAATGTTTTTTTCTCACTGTTGAAGGCTTTTAAATTTACTATAATTGCTGACATCCACTTCAAAAGAACTTTGGTGGATATTTTTCTCATTGGTTATCATACCACATGTCATATACTGCAAAGAAGAATCCAGGTAGTGCCATAGCCCCCGGTGTCTAATCTAAATATCCGGGTCAACTTTGGTGTGTACTGACCCTAAGACTCAGCTGAGCATATGCTGGATGTCTTGGTCTGTCTAATGTATTATCCAAATCATCAGCCATGTCTATTTGTGCAGGTGTGCTCTGTTCTCCCTCTAATACAGAATGGTCTCTGTCAACTGACCGATGCATTTCATCTAGTTGCTGTGACCGTAATACTAAAATATTACTATTAGTCTGTTCGCTTGATATAAGTGTTTCCCTTTGACCTTTCAAAGAAAAAAGAAACCAAAATTAATAGTACAGCAATCACCATCACATTTTTAACATAATAAACACATCACGAATAACATAAAACAACCACTAATTGACTTCCGAACTGGTAGCAGAGATAAGCTACTATATAAATCTTTTTTTAGGCAAATTGAAGACGAATTGTTTGGACACATCATGATCCACTATCCTTGAATGATATAAACTTTCAGAAAAAGAAATTAAGGATGGTGTGTATGAGCCTGTATTGAATATGTATGGTTAATTGGGGAACAATGTTTGATGGAAATTTGAATGGTGTATACAATGAACGTTCGAACATGTACTGGCTTCCGATGGTGCACAAAACTTCTTACAAATATATATTTATTCCGTCTTCAAGTAACTGTTCCACTACTCAACTATTTATTCTACTTACATATGAACTAGTACACTAGTAGACCTGGTAATAAATTGTTCGAATAAGGCCTTTGAAAACTGTGGAATTAATTACTCATAGAATGTCAAAAAAATCGATCAAAGTACTTTTTTATGCTTATATTGATGATTTCAAATCTGTTTCTCTACCCTATATACCTTTTGCCTCATAATCCTATAAAGAAAAATTTATACCCCTGATTAAATGTGCATTTAAATTTTCAAGGTCATTTTTGTCGAGCCTTCGACTTTAGTCGAAAAGCGAGACATAGCGATCCTACATTCTGTCGGCGTCGTCCACAAATATTCACTCTGTGGTTAAAGTTTTTGAAATTTAATAATTTTCCTGAAATATCCTGGATGTCTACCAAACTTGGACAGAAGCTTGTTTATGATCATAAGATAGTATCCAGAAGTAAATTTAAAAAAATAAAATTCATATTTTTCCGTATTTTACTTATAAATAACATAGGAGTCAAACAAGGGGATAATTTAAGCCCCACTTTATTTAAAATTTTTATAAATAATATTCTGGACTCTTCTGATGAGACATGTAAACCTGCTATTTTAAATTCCTAACACCTTAATTGCTTATTGTATGCAGATGACTTAGTATTGATGTCAGAAACAGCTGATGGTCTACAGAGGTGTATTGATAAACTATATAATTACTGTAATAAATGGGGGCTCCAAATAAATATAAAGAAAACTAAATCAGTAGTATTTAATAAAACAGGAAAACTAGATGAAAAAATATTTAATATTAATAATATACCTATTGAAAGGGCTAGGGGCTATAACTATTTAGGAATTTATGTGAGCGCAAGTGGCAGCTTTACAGAGGCTAAAGATGATTTATATAAAAGGGGACTAAAAGCTTTATTTAAATATAAAAAAAAGTTTTAACTTATATAAACCTAAAATTAACACACTTTCACATATATTTGATCATACTGTGAAACCTGTGTTGTTATATGGAAGTGAAATATGGGGATCTTCAGTAATAAATAAACTTAATAAAAATGAACATAATCTTTTTAAACTATGCAAGGACTTGACACAAGAAAGTATTCATGTCAAATTCTGTAAATTTTCTTTGGGTTTAGGTAAAAAATCTACAAATATAGCTGTACTGGGTGAAATGGGAAGATTCCCCTTATTTCTTGAAGTAATTTTAAATATGTTTAGATATTATAAATATATATTAAAGTCTGAAGATATCCTTCTCTATGAAGCCCTGAATGTCTCTCGATCACTAAATAGTTTAAACAAAAATAGTTGGTATAGTTGTATTGCTATTCTTATGAAATATCTTTTTTATAGATCTTAAACTTATTAAAAATTCAAAGATGGATTTTAAATCACTAATTTACCGGAAATTAAAACAGAAATATTCAAGTTGTATTTGGAAATCTGAACTTTACAATGATAGACAAAAGAAACAGCATGGAAATAAACTAAGAACTTACAGATTATTTAAAGAAAATATTTATATGGAAAAATACTTATTAATTTTAAATGAGGATGAAAGGCGACTGCTCATTAAGTTTAGAGTCAGTGCACATAAACTAGAAATTGAAAGAGGCAGATATGTGGGGCTTCGAGTGGAGGATAGAATATGTAAAAAGTAAAATCACAAAAATACTGAACTCAGAGGAAAATCAATTTGGAAAGTCCATAATCACATGGCAAAATCAAAAAACAAAACGCATCAAAAACGAATGGACAAGAACTGTCATATTCCTGACTTGGTACAGGCATTTTCAAATGTACAAATTATGTAACACTGAAGTTGAAGATGAAAACCATTTTCTTCTTCAGTGTCCTGTTTTAGAAAATAAAAGATCTGAATATATACATTACTTTAAAAAGGTTAACAAAAACTTTAAAAGCCTCCCAAATAAATCAAAATTAATATGGTTAATGTCACCTGAGGATAATGTTATAATTAAAAAAGTAAGTTTATTATTGTGTACTTTATTCAAAGAGAGAAAATCAATTCTAGATACAGTTTAGTCACCGGTAGTTTGTCCATCTATTTTATATTGTAAAACTATATATATATATATATATTCATCTTTTCTGCAGAAATTATTTGGGTGAAAAGGACTTGTCAATGTTTAATTGTTAAATAATCAATGTAATCAATATGTAATCACTTGTATGAAATTGAACTTAATTGTACTGCTCAAATTATTGGGCGTCATAATTGACAATAAAAAACTTTGTATTTGTATTTTGTATTTTTATAAATGGACTTTGTTTTTCTTCCAGTTAACATTACATACAGTCGGCATTTAAAGTTTTTAAAACATTTTAAAGATTCTTAAACTAGCCTGGATTTTTACCAAACTTGGACAGAAGCTTCTGACAATCCAAAGATAGTATCAAGAGGAATAATTTTATTGATTTTTTTCATCATTTTTGTTGAGTGTGTGATTAACAGCAAAAGTAGGCGAGACACTGGGTTCCGCGGAACCCTTACAATTTTTTTATTAACGACAAACAAAACAACTATGTCAGTTAGATCTGATTTGATATTATAAATGCCCTTGAACTTATAATAGCTTATCATGTTTGTTGGCAATAAATATTCCGTATATAGTGAAGTTTACGGATTTTCCATGCGGACTCACTGTGCACCACTAATTGCGAACTTATTTCTGTACTTTTATGAGTTACAATTAATGACTGAAATCAGCAAAAACCAATCGAAACAACATCTGATTCAAAAACTTGATAACACTTTTAGATATTTGGATGATATATTGGTTCTCAATAATGACGACATTTTTAACGGGAAGCTTAATACCAAAATTTGGGATAAGAAAAATAATTTTTCATTTCCTATTGTTAAAGTTCCAATTTTTGAATGGTGATGTATCTTTGTCATCATCTTTTGATATCGTACGTGTATATAACAACGTATTTGTTTTCAACGAAAGAAATCTCTGCATAACTAGATAAATCATAACACCCGTGTTTTAGATTCCACAAACTAGTCAAAACAATAACTAAGTTTTATCTTCGGAACAAGGACAGCATTCATAAATATAAATCAACATGCAGACATCTCATAAGTTCAGATATTTCATATCCTATCGTTATTGTAATCTTCTTTACAAATCACAAAAATGTCGACATTCACTTCAAAATCTACCCAAACCATCAAACAGACTTACGCAGAACGGATATAGTGAACGTACTGTTATGAGGTCATTAAGGATAACATATATCTTTTGTTACCTTTTCTAAAATCGGACTCACACTTCTATTAAGGTTTATGTACCCTTCTGTAGCCATTTTTGTACGCACTTTTCAAACTTCAATTGTATCAAAACTACAGAAATAATGAATAAAAGAGATAGGACTTTGGAAACATATTCAAAGGGGAAACTTGATGCAAAGCATTATTTTTTACTGTTCCATTGCATTTAATAGAAAAAGAGGACTTTGTGGCAAATAAATGAATATTTTCATAGAAAATCCACAGCCTCTATCCTTGTACTCTCATATTTGGCAATTGGATGACTGATAGATATAGGATTATTGCATGCAGTGCTAGCATTAATTTTCTTAAAACAAGTTTATAAATGTAGTTATTGGTTAAAACAAATATAAATACGGCCAAAATCAAGTACACCTTTTAGGGTGTGCTCGACTTTAGTGACTGAGCACGAGGTGTTTCGGAATTTACAGGTTGCTTAGCACTTTTTGTAAAAAATGAACACTAGCACATCATAGAAAATCAAAAGAGTAATTTATGTTACAAATTTTATAACAAAAATCTCTGTATTAAAGGCTGTGGATATTCTATAAAAATCTTGATTTATTTGCCACAAAGTCCTCTTTTTCTATCAAATGCAATGAAACAGTAAAAAATAATGCTTTGCATCAAGTTTCCCC